>NW_024104620.1:3495000-3510000 GCF_003945595.2 Pipra filicauda
AAACTGTTCACAGAGTAGTGGTTCTCAGAAGCCAAGAAACGGAAGGAGTGTGCAAAAGAGTGGTATAAAAATATTAAAGATTAATGATCACTTTTCATGCCAGATACAAACCAGAAGCTCTCCACAGCAGCCCTTAACCTCACGTCTGAAAGGGAACTAAGTGTTTTCACCTGCTAAAATCACAGTCTGTATTTCAGATGAGTGGCCTTGACCTGAAAGATTTTGTTTCCTATCTGAACCATCCAACCACTCACACCTATCTCTCTATGTAAATAAATTTAGAAGTGTTACTGAACCAAAAGTCATAAGTAAAGTTTTGGTCTGACAAGTAAAATAAAAAATGCTTACCACGTTTAATAATTTTAATTTTACAATATATCAATATTATTTAGTTTTACAAGTAGGAAGATTTTAAACACGTTCTTTCCACTAAGATAAGAAAATACATACATGAAAGCTACTTATGGAAGCATCTATTTTATGTTAACTTTATTGGAAAGAAAAAATGGATAGGTACCTGGAATTTCACTGAAAGTCTCTCCGAGGACGGACACATGGAAAGGTAGATCTTCCTCTTTCAGCTTCATCAGGACTTTAAAGAAAGTTTCAGGGTCTTTGTCATGTTCCCTTAAAACAAACAGAACTTATCTCAGTATTGTTTACACGTGGAATTGTTTGGTTTTTTTTTTTCATCAGAACAATATTTCTTTTAAATTGTACTTTTGGGGACTAAATGTCCTCAATGTAATTTCCCTCTTTTCTTTACTTACACTGCATAGTTGAACATTTTCCTCAACACAGGATCACAATTTCATAAGATTCTTCTCTCTTCCCTATCTTAAACTGATTCCTTCACTCTTCAAATTACCAAGTGAGAAGGACCGAGTAACATCGCACTCAACTGAAGGCAAAAGCATTTTAAACAACTGGGTAGGAAGAAAACTATTTTTTTTGCCTGTCAAAAGTATGTATATGACTTCTACTACAGTTCACCCTTTTTTTCAGGAGAAATAGGTCAATCAAAAACTCTCCCTAAATGCACAGGATTTCCCAAACTGGAATTTTGGGAATCCATGCTATACTCATGAAAAGCTTCCAATCCATTCAGTGCTTTAGGTAAAGAAAGGAATAAACTACCACAAGGCATTTTCTACCTTTAGACTTTTAAGAAGTTAACTAGAAGTTAAAACAGAATATAAGAAATCTGTACTTATTTATAATTTCAGCCAAAGATAATATTAAGGGTTTGTATGGATATGACACTCAATGACATGAAACACAATTTAAGTTTACATAAAAACAAATTAAATCCCCAATTTTCTAATCTATCTCCTTTACTAGCACAAAATGAGAGGTTCAAAAGGTATCGCAAATGATCTAAATTTCCAAATTTCACAATTTATATTAAAAAAGAAATGAGATAATTTCCTCACTCTAAGGTGAATATTATATCTTGCATTTAATTATTCTGCTTTAAATTATTGTATTTCAGACAGATGTGCACCATATGCCTTTAAAATATTTTGGTTTTATTTATTATTTAGAAAATTCCACCTTTTTCCTTCCTGTATTAAGAGCAAATCTATAGCTCAGCTGTCCTGGTGTCTTTCTTCACAGAGTAATTTTGCAGAATGAATCTGTAGGTCTGTGACTCTGCTATATGAAAGATTAATAATTATATCATTCAGGAAATCTGAAGCCGAATGACATCTGCAGCTCTACACGTCTTAATTTCTCATTCAGTCAATATTTTTGGTTTAGGGAATTAAAATAAATTAATCTTATAATTAATGTGACTTCCCTAGGCTGAGAAACCTTCAGGAATTGGGGAGCTTTCAGAATTAGTAGCATTTTCTTAAAATAAAGTCAGACAATAATCACTTTAAGAAGTCCTCCATTCCCCAGATTTGTTTTGTTCCCAATAATAAGGAGGAATGCAACTGCATAAGCTCCGTAATTTGTTTCACATCTGTGAACCAGGAGTTTTCACAGCGGTTCCAGTAACCGAAGTGGATATGAGCACTGGCTTGGAAAGTGGGTTTCTCCCAGTTGCAAAGATCCCAGATCTTTGTCTATTAGTTTACTGCATCCTCACTCCTAAAAGAGCCACCTGTTTCTGGTAGGTAACTTCTGTGCAGAAACGTGCTGCCAGTATTCAGTTCCCTCCAAATGCCCAGCTCGTGGGACACGGGATCGCAATTCAGGATTTGGAATTGGCTGGAAAGGAACATCCCTATTGTAAATGCTTGCAAGGAAAACAGCCTTGATGCTGGGAGTCAGTGAAATTCATCACAAAGTTTCCCCTCAGCCTCAGTTCCCCAAAGACAGGCTTTGTGGGTGCTTTATATGTGACGCTGTGAGCCCACCCCGGATCCGCTCATCCCGATGGACCGACGCATCCCGGAGCCGGCAGACTCCACAGCCACGATGCCGACAGAGATCTTTCCAAGCTCTTCACAGCCCCGCTATCAGCTTCACAGTCACAAAAAGTCCTTCCAGCAAAGGATATGCTTTCCCTCTCGCTTTCCAGAAGAGACCAGGGGTCCCAGAGGCAGCCAAAAGTGGAGGATGCTGTTGGAGCCACATTGTCAAGGAGCTGGCAGGAGAACACGGAGCCTTACAGCTCGGCGAAGCCACATAAGCTGCACATATTTAGGAAAACTGATAGGAATTGGAAGTTGCAGCTTTGTTTAATAGGTGGGGAAGAACAGAAGGAAAATTTGGCACCCAGAAGGAATGCTGAAAGGGGAAACGTTTCCTCTGCACTGGAGCCTCTCTTATGGGTTTTCTGCTGTAGGTGAACCTCCTTCCATACCCTCGTTTAAAATATTTCACTTTTAGGTGATACTCACAGATTTTAATTATATATTTCATGAATCTTATAGCTTTTCTATTTGGGAGCTCATCTGATTTGATTTATTAGTTCCTGTGACTTGTCTACCCCATAACCCATTTATTTTCAGTAAAGACCTACAGAAAGCTTCTAGTCCTTGCACCTACAGACTGCAGTCTATTATTATTCTTGCAGGTTACTACAGGTATTAGCTGCTCCTGGTAGAAAGCAATACATAGTACAAGACCACCTCTTTGCTGCATCAAAAAGAAGAGAGCTCTGTTTCTTGGCTGACATGGAGAAAATCATATACAATCCAGTCTGCCTTACTCAGCAACAACTGCTAAACACACCAGATTGCCATAGCAGTGATCGTGGAAAAAGATGAACACAATATGGAATGTCTGTTCTGTAAAGATCTGCTCAAAATGATGTGCACTTTTGGCTGCATCTGTTGCATTTTTGAGCTTTATTAAACAGTATTAATTATATATACTCCATTTCCCGAAGAAGAACTGCAAAACAGTATAAAAGCCTGGTACTAAAATGCAAAGGTTTTTTTTTTTTTTTTAAGATATTTTGTTTAGGGAAAAAAATCAAGCTAATGTGACTCCAGGGTCTGGCTTTGTTGTTCAGTTGAGGTATTTGAAATGCTTTTGTATTTTCACTTGATTTGAAATGCATCTGATAAATGAAAAATAAGAATTGGGTATGGGATGAAGATGCTCTAAATTTCATTGTAAGAACGTGAAAACACCAGAATGACCAAACTCCAGCTGTAAATGCCCCAAAACAGACACAGACACCATACCTACATTCACATTTGAGAGCTCTGCCTTGGAAACATTCCATCTCCTTGTTCAGATACTGCACATTACATTTCTTTTACCCAGGATTTTCTATTTTTGAGTCCAACACCCATTTTAAGAGAGATCTGAACTCTCTCTTAAGAACTGGCTGAAGTTTAGTGATCTGGGCAGAGGGACAAGGTGCAGGGTTCAGCTTGATTTAGTGACTTTCCCCTTTGTAAGCTGAAAACTTTGAAGAGTGTCCTTGAATGGGGAATGTGAAGGTGGTGGGAGCAGCAGCACCAGTGCTGAGCCTCCATTATCTCTGCCTTCGATTCTCTGTTCATAATATGGGTGTGACAATATTATTTCTTCACCACAGAAGGATGCTGTCAGGATTAATTGATGACTTGACATCCCTCTTTTCAGCCTCAAATGATTTAAAAAAGCAACTTCATAGCACTAGGATGATGCTCCTCTATACAATCAATGGCAACAGGCTCCAAAACACCCTTCTGCTCTTCAGGGATTTTGGGAATTCAGCCTGAGCCCTTGAGTCTTAACCACTGATGTGACTGGAAGGATAGCACATGGAGACCAGCTACACTGGAGTTATTCCCCAGGGATGTAAAATACCCAATGATGGAGAAAAACATTAAAAAAATATATAAAAAATTAACAGAATTTGGCCCTTTACATTATTCAATGCATATTCATCTCCTGAATTCAGTAAGAGACCCATATGGTCTTCTCTGATTTTAGTTTAATTTTTTAAGTATATGTAGACTTATCCTACATGGTGATAATCATAGTTATTTAGGATTTGGAAGAAGGCACATCTAAGCAATGCAATTAGGAAGTAGAAGAGTTGTGGAGAAGAGGCAGGACTTGCTCAAAGGGTAAAATAAATGCAGTATATTAAAACAAAAATTAAAACCTGGGGTTAACGTATTTAATCAGTAACAAAAAAGTGCAAAACCAGGGGAGAAAGTGTTAATATGTGAGGAAATACTATCTACTACATATGGTATGTAATGCTTGTGAAAGCAACAGCCCTGTCGTGACATCTCTTAGAATCACGGAATCATTTAGGTTGGAAAAGACCTTTAAGACCATCGAGTCCCACCATTAAGGTGCTACATATTCTGAAAGGGTTACAAATAAGCTCAGCTAAAAGCAATATTAAAAGGGTTGATCTTAATCTTCTTAGGACATTTAGCATGGGAGATTTTCAGCAGGAGAGAATCCCAAATTGTGAGGGCACGCAGTACTATTTCACATTGTACAGTGCCCTAAATCCAAGCAATTCACACTGGGTGCATCTCCTTCTGCCTCCCCATTTCACCAAATTACGTGAATGTCAGATGAGCAAAGGTGGGAAATGTCAAAAAAATCTTCAGAAGTTGAAGCAGCATTTGAATTTTTTAATTTTTTAAAATTTTTTACGACATGCAGCAAGAGCTAAAAGATTGATTTCTGCCTGCCTACAATGATTACTAGAAAATAGTTGGTAAAATAGGCCACTGAAGTATCACTCACTATTGAGGAGGCTGGGCAGCAGTTGTGGAGATCAAAGACAAGAGCCAAGAGACCTCCAGGGAGAAGAGAAGGGGACAGGGGACATCAACCACTGCACGACTGCAGAGGAGCACAGGAAAGGTGTGAGGGGCAGGGATGGGGGGCTGGAGAAGCCCATGAGCACAGAATCAATAATTAAAAATTAAGGAAATGATGTTTCAAAGACACAGACATTGACATGAATGATACTGGTCCTTTACTTTCAGGAAAGTGAAACAGTGAGGTGTGAGTTTGGCACCAACAGGGCAGAGGAGGTGGGCAAAGCAATGTAAAGGGGAGGAGAACCACTAGAAAAGAAACAAAATCATAAAAAAAAATAATTAATCCTGGTGAAAACTAAAAAATTATGGCATATCCAAACCCAGGGAGGAAAAGGATAAATCCAGGGTAAACAGAAGAGAAAAAGGAAAAGGTACAGGATTGGAAAAATGAGAGAATACAGAAAAAGCAGACTTGGAGATAGGGAGAAGCTGTAGAAAGTATTTGACAGTGCTAGAGAAAAGGTCAGAAAAAACCAGCAAAGATATAAAATAGGAAGCAGAAGAGGAGAACCAAGAGGAAGAGAATAAAGAGAGCAAAGGCACGTGGTGGCAGGAACAGGGAATCACAGCACAGAGAGGATGGAGAGCAAAAGCACCGTGGAGCAACAGGCAGAAAATCTGCAAAAACCCTTGTCAGAGTTCAAATATGCGAAAGAAAGAAGGTGAAGAAAAGCAAGCACAGTCTCTGCTAGGAGCTGGAAGGTGCCTTTACCCCAGGAACATTCTTGGTTGGGGTGATAACAGCAGGAACTTGAGGTTCTTTCCTGTTTGGCCTGACCTGGTACAGCCGTGGGAAGGGTGATGAGAAGGCCACAGGCTGATAAGAGGGATCATATGACATCAGTCTCCTGTTCCCTGTATCTTCCAGGGCATTCTCAAGAAGCCAACAGCAGCACATCAATAAATGCTGCAGTCTTTGTATGCACACCCTACAGAACTAAAAACAAGGCTCCACTTCAAGCCAAACCCAACCTAAAGAACAATATCAGGGATTTTTTCATTGCATGATACTACTTGCTGTATTACACTTTAATATTTCACATTTAATCTTGAGCTCAGAAAAATCTGAATATAGGTTTATTGTAATCCAACAACGTTAAAAAGTAGAAGTGTAGTCACAAAAAAATAAACCTGGTCTTCAAAACAGAGAATTGCAGATTTCTGGTCTTTTCCTGACACCAATTTCCCATGAGACAGCTCTGCCCAGGTTTCCCCATCTGCAAGATATGGTCTTAGAGGAGCTTTCATATGGTGAGAATCAGAATCAGTAAATACTTTAGGAGAATAATATTCTTCTCAAAGTAAGAGGACTCATGTTACAAGCCTATTCAATATATCAAATGAAATACATTCTAGTAATTATTTTCACAGAATACTTTCCTAAATCAAATGACTTTAATATAAATTTTCTATGTTAAGATTAGGGGAGGAAAAAAAGTGACAGAAAAAAATTAAAATTTTAATACCAAATTTGTGGTAACAATGCTCATGATAACTGCAAAAGAGAAAATATTACTGCCAGGAAAGAGCTATTAGAAAAGAAACAGGGGAAAAAGAAATAACTGTGAAATGCAAACATGAAGAAAAAGTTAATTGCTTTTCATTTATTCAATTTATCACAGTATTTCCCCCTCTTTTTACATTTCCAAGATGAGGCAGAGGTAGACTGTAAATATGTAGTTAAGTCCAGTGAGTTTTATTTTTCAGCTGATCTGCTTTATAAAATGTCTTTGCTGTAACTGTGCCTCTAAACATTGTCTGGCATCATCAGCATCAAAAGTTACCACAATATCTAATACCCCCTCAGTTCACAGAAAATGGAGTCAAGTAGAAGAAAATGCTTTTGTGTGAAAAAAAAAGACCCTACAGAATAAATTTCAGCTGGCAACTGGAGGTCCTACAAGCAAAAAAGGTCCTAATCCTTGCCTGTGCTTGCAGAACACCTCTGCAAGCCAGGAATTAAAAAATGGCACTGGGGAGGCAAAAAGCAGCCAAACAGTACTGGCAAAGACAGTGTTTTATTTTCTATTAGAGCCCATGACGTATTTACAGTGAGAAGTGTGTATTTTACCCTCTGATTTGTTCAAATCACAGACCTGAGAAAAATGGGTGGCCTTTTGCTTTACGCTGGAAAAGCATTTTCTCCTATCTCGTGTTATCTACAAGAGATTCATAAAAAAGGGGAAAAAAAAAAAGAACCTTGGGAGTTTATTGTTTAGATTCTTCTTCTCCCCTCAGAACTCATGAAGGAAAAACTCAAAATAAAATATTGCACGTCCTCTAACCAAAGAAACCTCTGGATCAGCATCAGTCATGGAGCCTCCTGCTTATTTCCTAAAGGGAGATTAACCTTTGAAGACAAAGACTGGTGTTTGGTCTCAGTTATGTTGGTGTAAAAATCAATGATGCCTTTCATTTCTTTTACTCCAACTCGGACAGCCTGGCTGCTCCAAAGTAGAGGGTTCAGACAAAAAACCATTTTATTTGAATCTGCGACAAAACCCAGTAACTGCTAGGGACTAACTCCAAACAGTTTATTTAAAAAAAATTAACTACCTTTGGTGTTCCAAAGGTAACACAGGAAAAGATTTCTTGTGGTTGGGATGAGATAAAATACCTGAGTGACTCTGACAGCCCTGATAACCACATACAACATACCCAACTGTAATTGAACTATAAAATACTATAAAAAAGTTATGTAATGGTAACAATAAATGGTTATGAATAGGATAATAAGTAGATAACCATGTACTCAAGTGGTTCCTTTAAAGAATAGAAGAAGTTGTATATAAATATAAATTTATATATAAATTACTACATAAAAACTATATTACTACAGATTTGCCTGGAAATGGTGATCCCACCTTACAAGTGGCTCCTCTCTGATTTCCATGGTGGATTCACATTACCAAGTTACAACTGTTTAATACTCCATCACTTGCCTGGGTCAAACACTAAGTCCTGGTCTTTACTGATTAATACCCCAAGAGTAATTAGCTCAGGTACCTGAGATAACTCATCCTTATAACAGCTCCCAATCAGGAACTTTTCTGGCACCAAGACCAAGGCTTGAAACTCATTATTCAACAAGATAAAAGTAACCCCAAATCTCACTGCTTTCAGAACGAGGAATCAACTCATTGAATTGAGTCAGGTTTTGCAAAAACAGCTGAGAAAAAGTAGTGATTAGAGGACAAAGGGAGGGGGGGAAAAGGGTGAAAACAGGCAGAAAAGGAGAACAGGGAAGAGAAGGGAAAGAGACAAGAGTCAAACAGTGTTGCAAGAAGAGGAAACTAATTAAAAAGAGCTTTAAAGGAAGAAACATAACCCTCCTATTACTGGTGAGAATAAGGAGAAGTATTAGATCACTTGCTTCTGAAATATTTAATTTTTGTCTCCTGAAGGCTACTCCCATACTTTGATCCAGGGTGCTGTGAATTACAATGGGGGCTGGTGGCACCATCTGCTAAGTTTGCCTGGGACTTTGTATTACAAAACCTCTTCTGTCCTTGCTTATGATGTTTCCCAAAACTAAGGCTTATCTTGGACTATAATCTTCTAGAAAAGTTCTGCCCAAAGTTTTCCAGAACGTCCAAGAACAAGATGAAAAAAACCAAAACACAACACTACCTAGTAAAACTGCAAAGCATATCTTGGATGTATTAGATTTTAAATAAGTCTCTGTTTTATGTATTTAAACGTCTTTTTGTTTTCAAGTAAGAACTGAATATTTGGATGTATTTGGTTTTCAGCCCAAGATATGCTTTTTGTTGCATGTGTTGGAAATCTTCCTAAAAGCATAGCCAGGCCTTTGGAAAATGTCTTTTTGTGCCTGGTCACTGAACAATGCCCATGTCTTGGGCACACCTTAGGCTAAAGCTGAGCAGGACAGTCCTACTGCTGCAGGTCAGGCTGCCAAAACCCAGGCAGGATCTAATATCTGAACTATGAACACAGACCCTGTCTTCACTTTCAGTGACTCATCTGCTGCACTCAGAATAAAATGACTGGACTTTGCAGATTAAAGAACTGGTTCATATGCACTGAAAATAAGGAAATAAACAAGGAATATACAAGCAATAAGCTTTTCTAGTTTGATTAAAACTCTTAGATTTGAATCAGAAAAAAAGCAAAGGGATCTGATCAATATGACCAGCTCTGAAAGAATAGCATGGCAAAGAAATAGGGAACTGAGCGAAGAAGTAAAGGAGATGGGGAGAAGATACAACACAAAGCCAGTTCATGTTGGGGAAAATGGGAAACCAGTGTAAGAGACAAGAGGACAACATGGGTTGGACAAGGGGCCTTAGGAGAAAAGAGGGACCAGGGTGTTGTTGAAAGTCCCTTGCAGAGACAGGGAGTGAAAAGACGGAGACAGAGAAAGACTGAGGAACTAGAGAAGAATGAGATGCAAATTTGCTGCACATGACTGTGTATGAGGAGAGGGATTCACAGTATCATAGAATCATGGAATGGCTTGGGTGGGAAAGGATCTTAAAGCTCATCTCATTCCACCTCTCACGCCATGGGCAGGGTCACCCCCTACTAGAGGAGGTTACTCCAAACCCAACCCAACCTGGCCCTGAAGGAAGGTTTTTGTGTGTGATATTTCAGGCAGAATCTCGATATTATCTAACTTTTTTATTATATGTAAAACAGTCCCATGGAGTCAAAAACCTCTCACAGGGCTTGAATTTCACTTTTGTAACAGGTAACAGTGCTCTTACAACCTGATACAATGGCTCATTAAGTGCAGCCCAGGTAAGACGCTGCTTCAACCTTGTCTTGACAGGAATGGAGAAAGGTTTTACACCAAATTGGTCTAAACACAATAAGAAGCAGAATTGGGCCACAGAGCTTAAATATAGAAAAGAAAGTGGAGTGCTTAGTACAAGTGAAAGAACCAAGTGTATTTGGGGAAACAGTGAGTAAAAAAATAAGTTTCATTTTAATGCGATTCTTTTTCAGCCTATTAAGTTCTCCAGTATCAGAATGAAGTCTGCTAAAAGTTAGTAAATAAAGGCTTTCAGGAGAGCTTTATTAAATCACTCATGACTTATCAAGTTAAAACTCCCACTCAGATATCTTAATAAAACTTTCAGAGAATATATTTAATTTTCCTGGAAATCAGAAGCCAAATACTAACTACAGGAGTTACTGTCGGCTAAGCCAGCAATCAGCTTCCTGTAAATAGAATATTTGCCAACAACTTGAATTAGTTCTCTAAAGTTTCAGTTTCTGAAGGTCAAATAACTATGTAACTGCTTAATAAAGAAGCAAAGAAGTACCTCTAAATATCTCCAAGCTCTGATGGGCTTATATTCTGCTCCTTAGGTGAGGTATTAGCAAAGCTTATTTATTTTCATTTCCAAGGCTTTTATTTGCTCATTCCCTTGTGGGAAAGCTGATTTCCATGATGATTCCCTTCTTAATTTTAATACCCTTTTTACTCATCATATAGACATAAGAATTTTCCATAAAATAATGAAACCCTTCCAAAGGAAATGAAGACAACTAGGAGAGGAAAGTAAACTACAGCTTACTTCTTTTTTTTTTCCCTTTCCCAATTAATTGATCCACTGTCATATGCATATATGAAAGATTTTTTTTAATGAAAGGAAAATAAGGTTAATTAACATAAAACCCCTCACTCCTTGAGATGTTAAATTTTGTATTTTATCCATGCTGCCTTAAGTGCCTTGATATCCCAGTAATGACCTAGTTCTCCTAATGAGTAACATTAACCCCTGGCTGTAGCTGTCCAGGACTTAATTGTCAACTGGAGCTGAAACAGGAGAGTTTGCCGATCAGCAGGTATGTGGTATATTAACTCATGTCATTTCAGACCCTAATAAATAAATCTGTTGCTAAGGCAACAGGAACATCAGCTGTATCACTTTTTTCTTCCCCCCCCCCCCCGCCCTTTTTAAAGGAAACTGCCTTTCACACTGAGCTTTTAAAAAAAGGAAATTAGCTACATGTAACTGTAATTAGAAGAAACATCGTCTCTCATCTCAGGAACGCATCTACATTAATGAAAAAAGGCATTCAAAAAGAGGACTGCTTTCTGCTGTGACCAGGGTAACTGAAATTATTTCCCTCGACTGAGGGAACGCGACTTGAAGGACACATCTGAGTGGGAAGAGATCACAAAATATTTCAGCTCTTTGTGTTTCTGAGATAGTTCCTCTCTCCTTTCGCACGCTGCCGATGCCAGCGGAGCAAACTCCTTCGACGATTAATCAGGAGCCCAGGCAATTGAAACCAGAGGAGAAAAAACACCACTCAAACCCAAACGCCTTCACTGCCCTCTGTGGATCTTTTGATACGACTGGCAAACATGCAATTTATTGGAAAGCTAAAAGATCGGAGAATCACAGAATAATTCAGGTCAGAAAAGCCCTCAACCATCATCAAGTCCAACCATTACCCCAGCACTGCTAAGGCCACCACTAACCCATGTCCCCAAAGGGCCACATCTATACATCTTTTAAATTCCTCCAGGGATGGTGACTCCCCATTGCCCCTGGCAGTCTATGACAGAGCTTGACAAGCCTTTCCATGAAGAGATTTTCCCTAATATCCAACCTAAACCTCCCCTGGCACAACTTGAGGCCATTTCCTCTTGTGGTAACTCACTTCCTGCCTCAGTTTCTCTACTTCTGAGTTAAGATCCCAACTACTCACGTTGAAATACTAACAGATTCAAGTTTTTATAGAAAGGCAAAGTGTACACAAGTGCAGATAGTCCAAATATTTTTGTGTTCCATAAGGTTTGTGAGGGAAGATCTTGGTACTCTCTGGTTCGGGTCTCTCAGCCCCTCACAGGTGAATGTCACAGCCTTCACTTACTTCCTGCCATTCTATCACAGAATGAAGTGTTTGCCTTAAAATTTGCAAAACTGATAGGTTTTAATTTAGTTTGTAGCTACAGGATGGTTCTTACGAATCTCTAGTTACCCACATCTCAATCAGAGAGCAGGTAGGAAGGAAACAGAAGAGAGGCTCACAAGGCCAATTGTGTTCCAACTCTGCCTATAATATAAACACAACAAAATACTCAAATTTATATCTGGCTTTACAGCTGAAGAATGCAAAAGCAATACAAATCATCTTTGCTTGCCATTATCATCATTTGACATGTTTTCTCCTCTGGACTATCAACTGCCTATAGCCCTTCGAGGAAATGTGCTGAAAGAAAGAATTGATGCTGAGGTGTTCACTGCAGCAGAACTTTCACACTTTCATTACATGCTGAACATTTCCACAAGCTCTTAAAAACAGTGATCAAGGAACAGTATGTCTTCCACTGGAAAGGTTCAATGTCCCTAATCCCTCTGCTGCAGGAAGATATTTCAAGGTTAGACTTCACTGAATGAACAATCAAAGAACGGACACTTCCAAATTGGCCTTCCAGCTAAAGCTGAACTTCTCAGATTATTGCATTAACTTTCTTATTTGTTATTTGGTTGAGTCACCGTCCCTGGAGGGATTTAAAAGCCATGTGGATGTGGCACTTGGGGACATGAGTTAGTGGTGAACTTGGCAGCGCTGGGTTAGTGGTTGGATTCGATGATCCTCAAGAGGTCTTTTCCAACCTAAACGATTCTGTGACTCTAAAAAACTAGTATCTGCCCTCAGACTTAACCCCAGCTTGCATGAAGGTGAAGTTAGACCACTTTCAAGTGTTCAAGAAGGACGGTTGTCAGCTTCTACACAACTGTATCCACATACACGTTCATGAAACAGGTTCATTCACTGCATGTCATCTGTATCTCAGCCCCAGTGACCACTGTTTTCTTTGGGAGTATTTTCTTAGGCACTGCTAAAAAGTTCTCATTTTGAAATTGTTAATTTACATCCTTTCAGCTTTTTATCCTACCTAGTACCTTCTAGTAAAAGCTGTATAAACCCTTGCATTTTAAGACTATTTTTTCAGTCTGTCTAATCTATTCACCACATCTACTTGTTCTCTGCAGGCTGCTCACAAGGTAGAGGATGCCTGTTGAGCCTAATGGCACTTCTGGGTACTCAAAAGTGATTTCTAGGTGGACCACCTATTCTTTCCTCTTCTGTTGTCCTGCCACACCTGCAACTTGATGGGATAAGCTTTGGTCCAAAATATTTGACAGCATGAGGAAAATATGAGTCACTGTATATTCTCAAGTGTCTCTATATGCAATGGTTGTGAATTCAAACAGTAACTACACAAATTCTGTATTGTGCTGCCAAGATAAAGAGGAACAACTTACTATTTAATACTTGTGTTTTACATATATGTATATAAAAAATATCATATATTATATATTATATGATGTTATATATTATGTATAATTTAAAAATATATTTTATATATATAAAATAAAGACAAAATACTATTAAAAATCCCTTTCCAAGGACTCTCTTCAGACTGAAGAGGACCAGGTCCTCAAGTGGGCAGCCACATGGTCACGACAACATCACCTTTCCTCCATGCACTCATTTCTTTGTGATACCCTACATTAAAACCAGACAACTGGGTACAGCACTATCTCTGCACACACCCTTTTCCCTTACACCAGACATCTTCAGATAACTGTTGCCATCTAGATTTGCGTTTTTTTTTCTTCTGAATTTACTCATCGTGACTTCCACCGCCGTTCCTCCTGCTCCCATATCTCCTGCCCCCTGTCCTTCCCCAAGCTCTTGTCACACACTGGTAGGTATGACAAGAGATAACAGCCTTATCAGATCTTCCACGTGAATTGACAGCAGCTATTTGTTTGCATGTGTGTGTAAATTCTTGCAGATTCCCCGTGCGATTTTTTTTTTATCACACTCCTGCAATTAGGGGAAGAAGAATTGATTTCTGACAACTTTCTCTTATCAAGCATTTAACTGCTGAGATGATACAGAGCACACAGGGAAAAAGAAAAAACATAAGGTTTGGGTGAATGACTTGAGTTCAAAGCAGCACTGCAGGTCTTCTCCATGAAAGAGCAAAGTAAAGAGCCACCAATCTTATAATAAAATTACACACACGCCACCTGGATGACATGTCTGTGGCTAGGGGTGCAACAGGTTTGCAGCTTCACACATCCACTGTCATGCTTATATGCAAAGAGAGCTAAGGAACATGCTGGTGTACCTCAATTACAGCAAAAAAAATCTTTGGCAAACGTCTGTGGCCTCACTGGGGACAGTGAGAGGGAATAATGGATGTATAAATGCTGGTGGGCTAGTTTTTGAGGTGGAGAGGAGGATCATGCCACACTGGTCACTGTCCTCCTCATAATATACTCATCCTTCAAGTATCATAGAATCATGGAATGGTTTGGGTTGAAAGGGACCTTGAAGACCATCTTGTTCCACACCCTGCAATGGGCATGGACACCTTCCATTAGCCCAGATTGCTCCAAGCCCTGTCCAACCTGGCCTTGAACACTTCCTTGAACAGCTGCTCTGGGCAATCTATGCCAGGGCCTCACCACCCTCACAGCCAAGAATTTCTCCCTAATATCCAATCTACTCCTCGCCTCTGTCACTGTGAAGCCATTCCCCCTTGTCCTGTCACTCTATGCCCTTGTCCAGAGTCCCTCTCCAGTTCTCTTGTAGCCCCTTTAGGTACTTGGAAGAGGCTCTAAGGTCTTCACGAAGCCTTCTCTTCTCCAGGCTGAACAATCCCAATTCTCTCAGCCCTTCCTCACAGGAGACAGGTTCAATCCCTCTAATCATCTTTGTGGCCTTCTCTGGACTCAGTCCAACATGTCCAATATGGTTG
>NW_024104620.1:3515000-3535000 GCF_003945595.2 Pipra filicauda
GAGATGGAAGTGGGTCTTCTTAGCCATCTGTCCTCACCTGATTTCTATAACGACCAACTGAAAACAATTAATCACAAATTAGAAAGAAAACCCCACCTCTAGGAGAGGACTGAGTTCTACATCCATTGGTAGGATAGCAATAACCGTTGTTTTTCACGGGTGTGAGTAATGAACATCAAGATGAGGAAACTGAGGCAGAGCTACTCATGCCTTTCCCGAGGGGCCACAGACAGGATCAGACACCACTGGCTCTTCCATCTGATGACCATGCTGCAGAAAACCCTTCCCAACAGCAGGATGCATTTGCACAGTTATATAGAGGCCACTGAAGTAACTTTTTGTAATATATGAAACGTAGCATTTTATGCAGATCCAGTTTTACTATTTGAATTAAAGTAGTAATGAATTACGGTCCTTCCCCAGGAAACATTTGAGTGAAGCTCCTTCATCCAACCATGACTCTTCTAAATTAACATGGATAGAACTCCCAAGCATGGCCACTGTGGGCTCCTCAGTCTAAATGCCTGCCTGTACCTCCAGTTAATTTACCCACATATTATTTACTTACATGCCTTTCAGTGTGATTATGGTTCCCCCAGATAAGTAGAGACATTTAAATTTTCCGTTTCCTTTTAATTTCCAAATGTTTACAGACTATAGCCTGTTCATTAAACTGTTTACTAAAGCCAACGCTTGCTCCACTTTATCAACCTCTTCCACAGTTCTTTGGAGTTTTACTCCATCACAGCTCATCTCTGGGCTGAGAACAAACCACTCCCTTCCCTCTCTGTCAAAACAAATATTCCTGAACACCAGAATCATCACCTCACCTTGCAATGAAGCACCTTTAAATGCAAACAGACCCTTTTTCTTCAAAATCACTACCAAAATACAAACATACACACACTACGTGAGTTTTACTGCAGTTGTACTCTTGACTAATTGCTTTGAGGATTTTTCTTCAAACCCCTAAATCCCCTTTCCCAAGTCAGTGCACTGTGTAACTATTCCATGTAATGTGTATTCTTAGATTTGGCTTGCTGTTCCTTGGCATATTATTTTCATATTTATCTACAAGTTGCATTTTCAAGCCACTGACTAAATCACCTGTGAGATGCACCTTTTTTATACAGCTCATTATCCCTTATTGGAGCTGGTCTGGAGACACAACCACAAAAAGTTCAATCACACTCATCCAAATCCACTACCTGTGTTACAAACATGCCCGAGTTAACCCATTCCCACCTCAGTGACTTAGCCACCCTCAGATCCTCTGAGTTTAGCAGTATAAATTTGATATGGCTGAATTCCAAACATAGACTCATTAAATGGTTTGAGTTGAAAGGGACTTTGGAGTTCCTTTACTTCCAACCCCCTGCCATGGGCAGGGATGTCTTCCACTATCCCAGGTTGATCCAAGTCCTGTCCAACCTGTCCTTGAACACTTCCAGGGATGGGGCAGTCTCAGCTGCTCTGGGTAACCTGTGCCAGGGTCTCACCACCCTCATAGCCAGGAATTTCTTCCTAATATCCAATCTAACCCTGCCCTCTGGCAGTGGGAAGCCATTCCCTCTTGTCCTGTCACTCCAGGCCCTTGTCCAAGTCTCTCTCCAGCTCTCTTGGAGCCCCTTAAGGCACTGGAAGGGGCTCTAAGATCTCCCTGAAGCCTCCTCTCCCCCAGGATGAAAAATCCCAATTCTCTCAGCCTTTGGTAACAGACCTAAAACTGGCTGGTGGTGGTTCCTCTGAAGTACAAGCAGAGACCCATCAGGATATACTTTTATATATTTATGCTCGGGAAAAGCTGAAGGAGAAACAGGGATTTGCCCTAAATGTGCAAGTCTGTGACTGCACTGAAAGCACTGATTTACCAAACTAAATTTAACTAACAGATTTTGAAAGATCATTGCCGTTATGAAGAACTGCTTGAGGTGTGAGAGGTCAGGCTACCTAGGGAGGCTGTATCCCCCTGCCTGTCTTTAATCTCCCAGCCAATCATCCACTCAATGCACCATTTCTGTTTCCAAAGAGGTTTCCTTCTTAGTTTTCAACCCTTATAAATCTGATCCGTCATTGAAGAATTCCCAATAATATTAGATAAAACTCCACCGATTTCTCTCTGGAATAAACTCTTTAATATCTTTTATTTAAGACATGTGTGTGCAATCAATTCCATGGTATTTACTTGTATTACACACACAGTATTCATCATCTTGACAATTTTTAAAAGTTTTAGAACACCATTTCACTTAACAGTTTGAAAAAAAAAAAAAAAAAGAAGAGATTTATTTGATGGTTAACTTTGGAACAAGTTATCTGCATTAACTTCCATTGTTTTGGCATAAAGTAGTTCTGTATATTTTACTAACAACAGTGGAGACATGATAAAGGATGTAGGCAGAGAGCCATAAACAGCTCTCGCTGCAACCCACGGTGTTCGTGTAAAGGCATTAATTTTTGGACTTTGATTGGAACACGTCTCTGTGCTCAGCCACTTGGATTTTCCTAAATACAACCCCATATAAAACCTTGTACCTGAATAGAACAATTTCAACGGCGGAAAGAGCGTTGTAAATCATGTGTGGTATAAACTTGTCCACATGATTGGAATGATATAATGGATACTGGAGTCCCTAACCACTAGCTAATGTTCTTTATGACACTTAAATAAATGACCTGAAAATAAACTAATAACAACATGAAATCTTCTAAACCTGTTCATGTGTATTTCCCAAAAGCAGGCTGGAGAACGACAATGTCTAGTTAGCACATTTTTTGTGTTTACATTTTCTCCAGAACATTTTTGCTCCAGCTACTCTATTTTTCCTCTTTCAGACTCAAATTAATTCTTCTTTTCTGACACCTTCCATCCAGTACCTGCCCAGATCACAGTCATTTAAAACATCAAGACCTTTCAGGACTTTTACATCACCATGACGGTTATGGAGTAGCAGAGGTGGGGCAAGAGCAGACGTAGGTTTAAAAGACTAGATATAAGGAAGAATTTTTTATATTTTACGTGGTTTTTTATGATGAAGGTGGTGAAGCTGTGGCTGCCCCTCCCCTGGAAGTGTCCAAGGCCAGGTTGGACAGGGCTTGGAGCAACCTGGGATAGTGAAAGGTGTCCCTGCCCATGGCAGGGTAGTGGAATGAGATGATCTTTAAGGTCCCTTCCAACCCAAACCATTCCATGATTCTAAAAAACAAGCTAGAGAGTTACCACAGTAGAGAAGTCGGATTTACTGATTGAGAAGGATGCACCATTTTTCTCAACCTTAGTTACAAAACACACCAGTCACATAAGAAAAATGTCATAGCATTCTATTTTTAATATGGGAGAAGGATTTCATTGTTATTATTAACTTGTGGTAGTGAAATCTTCCACAAGTGAAACTTTCAGGAAAAAAAATTATCGTCAAAGCATACAAATATTAACACTTTCAATAGATTCTACAAGGTACTGTCTCTTCAAGTTAAAAAAAACCATGGAAAATGTTTCACTTTTGTGCATAACTCATATATACTTAAACACTGAAAGTTCAGAACAAACAGTGAGACACTTAGATATCTAATTTTAGTCTCACAATTTGTGTTCAAAACTAATTTTCTTTTATGTATTCAGATTTTTGAGTCTCTAACACATTGAACAATCAATTTTAAAACTTTATGAAGACTCTACAGAGAGTAAGCCTTGAAAACTTTCCCTTTTTGCATATTGAGTCTAGATGTTTAGTTTAAAAGACAGGCTAAAAATTAAACTAAGTTCATAAAAATTCAATACCCTAAAAGTTTGAGTTTCAATCTAAGTACTTGCTACTTTGAGTAACAGACATTTTTTAAACTCATAATCTATTTATTATGTATTTTTTTTTTCATTTATGCCATGAAACCCTGCTCTGAGGAAATCCATGTGCTTTTCCTTGAAGCAGATGTGCGTTTTTCCCAGCTCTTTTGTAATATGTTGCCATGTTCCTTTGTATGTGTTTACATACAGAACTTTATTTGCCTTAATGAAAAATTATTTATGGGGATTGGTTTCTTTTCCATGGCACCAAGAGTCACTTTGTGACACCGTTTTGTTAACAACAACAACAAAAAAAGGATGGAAGGGCCATGATGTCACTGCTCAATGAATAGAGACCACATTAGAAAGACAAATTGGAGTTCTGGTTTAGGTTAGACCAGATTATACAACTGTTCTCTACAAATTTTAAGAATGCATATAATATTAAAAAAAAATTAATAATTTGCATTAATAAAAATTTGCCATTCTGAAAACACAGTCACATTCGGAAGCAAAGTTATAGTTCTGAAAGTGCAATGGATTTTATTATTTACTTATTTATTATATTGCCATTAAAAAGTTTAAAAATAATAAAATAAGATCAGAGATTCGTGGAATGGTTTGGGTTGGAAGGGACCTTAAATATCAACTAGTTCTACCCCCTGTCATGGTCAGGGGCACTTTCCACTATCCCAGGTTGCTCCAAGCCCTGTCCAACCTGGCCTTGGACACTTCCAGGGATGGGGCAGCCACAGCTTCTCTGGGTAACTTATTTCAGTCCTTCACCACCCTTACAGGGAAGAATTTCTTCCTATTCTTCCTACTGATAAAAATTGGCCTTTCTGTAAATGTAGTTACATTTGAAAGCAATGTTATAGTTCAGAAAGTGTAGTGGATTTTTTGTTTATTTATGATATTGCCATTAAAAGGTTCAAACATAAAATAAGACAGTCATAATCAGATACATTAGAAACCCTCCCCAGGCCTTAGAGCTGGAGCACAGACATTTCAGAGCTGCTGTGTTTCCTCCACCACTCATGCACCATCACGGCAAAACTTACAATTTCACTGACTGAGAATTCCCTTTGTTTTTCTTCAATCACGATCACAAATGTCTCTTTGCTAACTGCTGATATATTTAGCAGAATTTTTGTGACCTAAATCACTACAGAGGTTCATGGAGAGCCACTGTGACTCTAGTACATGGAGTCCCTTTGGCTTATAATGGTTGTGATCGACTGTCGTTGACAATAAGTAAAAAATTTCACTTTTGCACTTTCTTTCTTTCTGCTTCCTTGAATTTATCCTGTTCCCAGACTGAATTTGTTCCTGAAATTACTACAGGTATATGCAAAACTATACAACCATGAACACATATTACTGGTCAAACACTGTAAAAATATAAGTTTTTTCAAAACTCAGAATTTTGTCCACTCTATTCTAAGAAATAAAAAAAAAAGATCATTAAAGTAGATCTTTGGAGGCTAAGCTGGAACAGACAGCAACTCCATTAGTATATACTTACTTTTCATATTTATATATAAAAATATTTAATATTTTGAATCAGCTGATAACAATAAAACTGATGCATTTATATTTACCTACTTCTCAAAAGACTGCAAAAAATTCAAAACTGGGAGTAGAGTCACAGTTCAGCAAGTCTTTTTTTCACTTTTTTTCTCTAGAACTACTGTCACATTTTGCTCTACAGCAAAAAAAGTGTTCCTAAGTGTGGTCAGGTGTCTTGAAGCTGTACTACAGTTCAAACCAAAAAGCTCAAAAGAAGATTCCCCAATATTCAGGGAATTTGATATTAGGGTTTATTGAAGTTGTCACATACTTTCGGGGATCTAATTTCACTTTCTGATCTTCAGCAATGGCTGTAATTCTTCATTCAGAAGAGGGAAGAGATTACTTGTCAGCAGTAATCTCTAACACAGATAATGCCATATAAATATTAGGGGCTTATAAGCATGGACAAGGATTAGGAGCAAAGAGGAAGAACAGAAAGAAAACTGAACAGAGCCAAGATTAAGCACTGGGAAGGGCATGGCAAAAGAAAATCCAAGGTCTGCGGCTCAGCTTGCCCTCCCGCAGCAGAATATATCTTTTCCTAGGTAGAATAAGTACAGTTTACACTGATTTCCCTGCTTGCAAACTGCAGGATGTAGAAATATGAAATATTATTTGAGATGTGATCATTATCTTCTCTTTGCTATGACAGAGGAGAAACTCGGGGACCCACCGAGGCTGAAAGGTCTCCGGTCCAACCTCGTGCTCAAAGCCCATCCAGCTGGACCAGGTTGCTCAGAGCCTCATCCAGTCAAATTTTAACTCTCACCAAAGGCCAAGAATGGAGATTTAATATGCAGGCATTAAATATGTGAGAGGTGTTGCTGCCAGCATGGACTATGAGGTGAACAACAACACGGGAGAGAACTAAAGCTGACCAGGACATCCTGGCCAGAGAGAAGAACTGGTACGTAACCTATACAATGGATAAACCAGGGGAGGGATCACAAGGTCTGACTCACTTCTGATAAATCAGCCAAAATAATGTTGTTTCAGCAAGAAATTAGCTGAATGCAACAATCCTGTCACTTCAGTGGTGTGTCTGAATAGCAGGCAGGATCCAGAGATGCTCCTGTAGAAGACAGGCTGGATCCAGATCAGCCACGGGCTGTTGGCTTTGACCCAACTTGGTCCATGAGAGTGGAGAAGGAAGATGAGACAGGTAGGAGAGATGCCAACAGCAAACACAGTAGAAGAGAAACAGGTTAATTCTCACTTTCCTCAAACAATAACTTCCACCTATTTTTCCAAATAATTTCTGAGTGAAATCCCTCAATATCCAGAATTCGTATCTGACACTGTCAAAAATTTCCACTTTTAATTAACATTTACACTTTTCTTTCCAATCTAGTTTCACTCTCATTCAACAACGCTTCTATTTGTTTATTCTCTAAGATGCCACACCTGTAGCTCAATCTCAGGAAGATGGTCAAACTGATTTCTTAACCTTCCCTTAAATATTACATTTGAATTCCTAAATTAAGATCACTGTTCCAGGTGCACTTAAAACCCACACCCCAGATGACCAGGACTTTAAAAAGAGTGTTCTTCAACTCTTATTCACAGGATGGGTTGGAAGGATTAAAAGACCACCCAGTTTCAAACCCCCTGCCATGGGCAGGGACACCTTCCACTATCCCAGGTGGCTCCAAGCCCCATCCAACCTGGCTTTGAACACTCTCAGGAATAGGGCAGCCACAGCTTCTCTGGGCAACCTGTGCCAGTGTGTCAGAAATTATTCCCTAAAATCCATGGAAAGGTATACTACCTTCCAAAACACAAGGCTGCAGTAAAATTATGCAAAACAGGAACAAAGGCAGGTGAAACTATCCCTGGAAGTCTAAGTTTCCCTGGCATTCAGTCCTCTGTGCTGCTGCTCTTGTTGGACAAAATTTCAGCCAAAAGCATGTCTAGCCTAACTCAGTATTTGTGGGATTAGTCTATTTTGTTACCCATTTGCTCCTGACAAATGACTTCAACAATATCTTAAGCACTTTAGGTCAGAAAAAAAAAATAATCAGAGAGTGATCACCCTGCATTTTAATTCCAGAAGGGAGATCCTTTGACCCACAGATGTCAAAGACATGTCTTTGACATCAAGTGAGACTGAGTTTGACCCTAAATATATTATTTCTGAGTTCACATCTTCAATTCCCTGAGATCCTTTAACACTAAATATATGAATCTGTGCAGTTATAATTTCTAAGACCATCATTCTCCACAAATGAAATGGTGATAATTTAAAAACTCCTCAGAAAGATGGTAATGAACTACAATACATATTTTATAACGCAGGTGAAAATAACTTATGCATTATTTTGTGCAAGATATGAAAACAGATTAATTGACAGTTCAGAAAAAAAGTAATTTTCTCTATAATTAGACACTGACTGCGTAGATCTGCTGCACCAACACCATAAAGTAACTCTGGGAGCCCTAAGAGTCCTCTTGATAACAACTGCCAGAAATTCAGAAATTGTTGACTTAAGTTCTGCTTCTGCAGAAGTTCAAAAGAATGAATTACACTATGGGGAAAAAAGTTAGGCTTCTGAGAATTGCAAGGTTTTTAAGGTTCTTTAGGATTCTAAAGGATTGGTCATGTTCATTAGTGCTTCCTGAAACAGAAAAAAAACCCAACTCAGCTCTCGAGTGTTTATTTAGAAAATGCAAATTTCACACAGAGCTACACACGATGCAGAATCTCCTCTTGCTAAACACAACTGGAAACGAGTGTTTGAAAACCGATCATCTTTTTTTTTTTTTTTTAATTAAACTAATACCAGGATCCTGTAACATATAATTTCCTGTTTTGTGGAACTACTTCTAATCAGGATATATAGGATGGATGTCCCCTTTAAACAGGCTGCTTTGCAACATACGCAATGCAGAAGGGAGTGCTATCATAACACTTCAATAGTTAAGTGACTTTATGAGAAAAATACTTCCAAATGTTTCCTAAAACCTTCCAAACCGCACCAAAGAACATTATCGTAATATTATGTTTCCCCATGGCCTCCAATATTTAAGCTTGCTATTCTCGAAATGATACTTGGATGAAAAATATAAGTTTATGTAATGTATAAATTGTTCCTAGAAGTAAAGCTGCCTTTAAAATAACTCCGTATAGATGTCAGATATTTTACATTTTCAATAGCCTTTCTGTATTAATTGAAGAAATGGCATGGCAGTGCTTTGGGCTGCACGGGAATAATCTGTATTTTAAAACTGAGCAGTCACTGTGTGATCTTATTCCTCGCAAACACTGAGAACAATAACTGTCCTGACCGATTACATATCAAGTTACCCTTAATAGATATCCATATTTCTTGTGCAGTATACATAATCCATATAAACTGTACACCATATATCAATACCATATTCCAGCGAATCCACCATCAAAGAGTTCGTTTATAGTAGGTTTTCATTTGACTGGGGGTTGTAACGTTCTGTGCAATCATATCCCAACCATTTCAGGGATTTTGCCAGCAAGCTGCTTTCTGGCAGATTATTGGCAGTACATATTGGCAACAAAGTAGTGCAACTAAGCCCTTCTTATAACTTACAGGTAAATAATGATTTTAATAAATTTATGTAAAATGTTCCACTTGCTTACATCTGGTTTTGATAATTTGCTCGCCTGCGCAAATGCAAACTTCTGTGTGTTTCTCTGGAAAGCACATTTTTCACCTGAATTATTTAATGTTTTCTCAGGTACCCCAATAAATAAGCAACGAAGCCTGTTTTCATTTGGAGGTTTAACTGAAGAAAGTTTTATCTGAAAAGCTAGGCAAATTAATTAAAAATAACAATCGTATGCACAGAAAAATTTAAAACACACTTTGTCAGTAATACAACATTCAAATAGTAAGACACACTAATTTTTGGGCTATTGTGGAGCTACTGCAGCCACAGGGCATTCAAATTGGATGGTTCAGTCAACTGGTCCTCAGGATCACATAATGTGGACATTTTGACCTCCATTTCAAAATGTGTCATTAGATTAATTTGCACCTTGTTTTTGCAGTAAAACCAAAGTTTAAATTTGTATGTCTACTAGGCAGTATGGCCTAGAGGAAATTCCAAATTTTAATCCCACTTCTGCCAGGGTCTCATTCATTGTTCAAACTTCAGAAGTCTCTTTCCACCTCTAGAACTAGAATGGCAGTAACTCTGCCTACTAAAAGATTAAGTTTTTGTCAAAAAGCTCTAAAAATATTAATACTACTAACAGCCATGTCATTACAGGAGAAAAACACCCTCAAAAACCTTGGACACCCTTTTTCTGGTATAAATCAGTTTGACAGTGATGCTGATGTAAGATCTCTGATCATCTGCCTTTCAGCATCTGGGTGCCAGAAGAATCCCTGGGGAGCCTGTACCTCTGAATTCTGTAAAACACTTGTGGCCCATCACTGAGCTACCTATGATATTAAAGTCAGCAAAATAAAAAGAGAGAGATGCAGTTTTGTGTTAGAAAAAGGAAAAAAGAGCATCGATACGAACAGCACTGCTACCCTTACAAACTGAGTTACCAGTCTGGTGACAGATCTGCACGATGGACAACAGCAAGGATGGTGCCTACTCCGTAAAGAGACACTAGTTTGTGAGCAGCTTGAGCAGGACATGGCCATGGTTTGGGTTGGACCTGAGCTGACCTGGTTCCAAATCCCCTGCCATGGGCAGGGACACCTCCCGCTATCCCGTGTTGTTCCAAGCCCTGTCCAAACTGGCCTTGGACACTTCCAGGGATCCAGGGGCAGCCACAGCTTCTCTGGGCAACCTGTGCCAGGGCCTCACCACTCTCACAGCAAAGAATTTCTTTCTAATATCCCATCTAACCCTGCCCTCTGGCAGTGGGAAGCCATTCCCTATGTCCTGTCCCTCCATCCCTTGTCCAAAGTCCCTCTCCAGCTATCCTGGAGCCCCTTAAGGCACTGGAAGGGGCTCTCAGGTCTCTCTGGAGCCTTCTCTTCTCCAGGTGAACATCCCCAGCTCTCCCAGCCTGTCTCCAAAGCAGAGGGGCTCCAGCCCTTGGAGCATCTTCTGGTGATAATTATCACCAGTTGCCCCCGTGCTCCTCATGCCTTTCACTCCACATGCTGGGATCACACATTCAGCCTCTGGAACACATATCTGTGATTAGGAGAAGCAATATACTTCAAAAGGTTTAACAAGGCCAGTGTTCATTCTGCTCTGTTTGTGGATACATCTCAGAATTATATTAAATAATTGCTTTGAATAGGGTCTGTAATGAATAGGGAACAATTAATTAAGCATGAGATTTTACTTGTGCCCAATTCAGCCCAGGACTTGCTTGCTGGTTTTGAGCATTTATTCATTCATGGAGCTGGCAGTTCAGGATTTTGTAAGGCTTGGCAACATGGTTAAAACCCCCTCAAGAAATTCTTGTTGAGATCTATTGGCCATGCTGGTACAACTCGCTGCTGCTGTAGTGGACTTGCTTTTAATTTGATCTGTTTCATGGATTCAGTATCCTTCCAGCACGTTAGAAACCTAAGGGCATATATTTGTATTGTTTAAAGGCAGGAAATTCTGTGAACTGAAATGAGAACATATCCCTTTTGCCTTTACGGACTTTTGTTATTTTCTTTTCCTTTTGGGGTTTTTGGAAACAAAACCAGTGAAAGCTGAAAGTTTTGAACAATAGCAAATTACTTTCAAGGAAAAAAAAAAGTAAAATACCAAGTATACTTTTATAACTTTATTCATACACTTTGTATATATGTAAATTGCACTTATCCAAGCATCAGAAAATAACCATTCACAGCGGGGCCTTATGTTGCAACAGGATCATACTGGTTTTGTCATAAAAGACTGTGGACTTTGCTGTTTTATTCCTTTACTACCTTGTATTAACTTGTACCCCACTGACTTCATGACAGAGCTGACTTGTTTCATGCTAACCACAGAACTAGGGCAATCACATTCCTATTGTAAGGAGGAAAACTACCAATCTTTGCAGCTCTTTCACTTTAACTCCTTGTCCAAAGAGTCCCACAACCTTTCTTTAGTTGATGCAAAAAGCAGGTCTGAATTTTGGGATAGGAAGTGAGAACTGGTGGAAGATGAACAGGATAACCTGCTAAAATTAAAGAGTTGGGCCGATACTGCCTTTTAGACAACTACAGCAGCAAACTTTCTTACAGCAGTTCTGTACTACTTAGGGAAGGACTGGAGGCAGAGTGGCTGCATTAGCATGGAGACCTGATCCCAGCAGGATGCATCAATCCTAGTGCAGTGCTGCACAAATACATCCACACTGCTTCTGGTGCTCAGACCAGCTCGGTATCTTTATTGCACATAATGAATACACTGTACTTACTTAATAAGGAGAGGGTTATAGGTTATAGCCACGGTTATGGCTCTCTGGAATACTCCTGACTCGTGACAGAGTGCAGAGATTCAACTAAGTCTGCAAGAAAACTTGCTGGAGGACAGCTCATGTGCCACAACCTCAAGTGCAGCCATTTCAGCAAGAGCCTGAACACTTACCCAGCACTTACCCAGCGGTGCTCCCTGCATGCGGCGCACAACGAGCTGACTGTTCCTACCACACCAGCTTAATGGCTAAATATAAATTACAGTGGGATGCAGAGCTTGAGAGAGACATTTGACACCCAAGACTCTGCCTGGCCACTGGATCTCTCCTAGCTAGTGTTTCTTCACCCACTAATCCCTCTTCCTGGACAGCAGTGATTGTGTCACTGGTGAGCTGCAGGACTTGGGTTTGTTTGCTTTCATTTGGCACAGTGCTTTGTGCCCATCTCTTCTATTCTTGGAGGTTACAACAACTGAAGCAGGGATCATAACAAGACACAATCAATCATCATAATAAATACAGTTCAGCTGCTTCCGTGGAGTCAAAGCCTTTGGAGGAGAAGACTCTTAGTAAGAGATTTGAAAGAACATGAAGAAGCAGCTTTTCTCCAAGTGCTCGCAGTAATGACTTCCAAAGGAACACTCCTGACCATCAAGCCTGGGGAATAAAAAGCTGAAGGATACTCATGTTCATTCAAGGACTCTCTCACTTCTACATAAAAGCAAAGGGATCTATAACAACCAGCTGTAACACTTCTGTGGTCTTTCCTGCAGAGGTGGGCGATGAAGAGAAAGGCTTGGCTACCACCCAGACATCACAGGGTGCATCACCTTCCCTATGGAAAAGGCAGGGATCCAAAACTTAGCACCAATGATAACCACAAGTACCCCAACTGTTCTTCTCCCCTGAACACTTCTCTTATTCAGTGTACACTAATTCAACAGTTTTGCCCAAGTGCTCAAAGAACAACTGATGTTATATTTTGAAACATCACAGCATACAGATGTTTAAATCATATATTCAACATGCTTATACAGAACCAATCAGAAGCCACCAGTTTACAAGTCCTGCCTACCTTATATTCAGCTCTTCTGAAAATGTAGTTAAAGATTCTTAGGGCGAAAATGACGACTAAGTTCATGAACTGCCTCGAAAAATTGGCTGTGACACCACTTATTAAAAGTTATGATAAAGTAGAAGGTCCAACCAAAAGGAGCAGATGCACTGTTTGCTAAGTTGTAGCTGCAGACAGAATTTTTGGTGCCAAGATCAAAAGAACAAGGTGTTCACATAAATGGCATTTTATTTTGATCCTATTATTCTATACGAGCTCGAGGAGAGATCAAAGGAAAAAGCACCCAGGTTTCACTATTAACACTTAACATAACTCCAGTCAGAAAATCCTTTCCAGATTGCCAGTGCAATTTAAAGCCCAGCACATTTTTGGTTTTTTGTTAGGTTAATATACCTGGAGGCACGGGTTTCATTCCTCGACCACCTTTTCCATTGTGGAAAACTGCTTCTGTTATACATAATTTCAGTTATTTTCATTTTTACGACAGCAAAGACAGCAAAGACACCCCAGCTCTGGGAAGTGCACTGATTTGGGTTGTACCCGCTGTCCTGGAGAGCCAGGTTGCCCTGAAGTGGTGACAATATATTACTGACTGGGAAATTCAATACCATTGGAGTCAAGTACTAAAGTGTGGCTCAGCCCCTGCCAAAGCATACCAGCTTCCACTCAGAATGTAAACAAACCTAATGGGCCTTTCAAATATCTAAAAGTTCCTCCTGATAGCTGGCAAGAATAAATGTGCTTTAATATGTTCTATTGCTTATTATGACATTACCCAGGACTACTACTATTAATTAATGGTTCCATTGCCTCTCTTAGCACCCACTGGTTTTGCATAAAGAAAAAATAATAACATATTGTATTTCTTACAACGCCAAACTATGCCTAACTAATTTTAATATTCATGCTTTCTTTGAATGGAAGCTTCTCATTGATGATTCAGCAACTTCAGTAAGGGCAGATATTTCAGAATTGCACTTCCACTGAATTTTTTTGACTTTGATTTCTAGGACTGCAGAAAGCTGCTAATAAACAGGTATCACTTATCGGACTACCTCTGGAAAAATCAGCAATCAAGCATTCATAAGAAAAAAAAAAGAGTGCATACGTCCTTCCCTTCCTTGTCACCCCCTCCTCACTTGCTATTAAAGCATTTGAGTTAAAAAGTCATTCCAAAGTTTATTGTAAATGCCAAAAAGTGGGCACTGATCCCACAGGAGCTGGCTCAGCTATGGCCCCCACCATTTTATCCAAATCTGTTCCAAGGAGCAAGTTTTGGGTGGTAGTTTTGGGGTTGAGTTTTATTTTTGTCTTAATGTTAGTAGATTGTCAGAGGCGAGGGGAGGTGAGGAGGTGGCAAGTCATGACTTTGGGAACTCACACAAGTGAGCTGTGCCCTAGAGTGAACATGACAATTATGGGTTAAACGAGGGAAAAACATCTCATGCACAGTCAGAATATGTTCATGTTACACACAGCAGCCAGCTGGCTATAAATCCAAGAAGTAAGCTGGAAAGCTTTAGAGTTTAAATGGATGAATACAGATATAGATGGAAGAACAGTAGTTTGTCCCCATATGAATGGCTTTTAACTGAAAAGAGTGGATTGCTTTCACGAGGGTTTGCCAGAAGAGCAACCTTGTTGAGAGGAAAAAAGGAATAAGTCTGATGATTGGAACATTCCATATATTTATATTTTCTATTTTGTTTTGAGACAGAGAAGTCTGATTCAGCGTGTCTGAACAATTATAGCACGGTTTTACATGCAGGTGTTCCAGTAAACAGGGACACAAGTTCCTTAATAACACCTCTGCAGCTGATGATCCATAAACAGGATTACTCTATTAATTTATTTCAGATTCAAATTACCATGAGCTGAGCTGCAAGAAGCCACAGATTATTTGTCTTTCCATACTTCCAGCTCCAAGTAGGGTAAGCTATAGCCTTCTCTACTCTATACATTTGCACCACTGAGCCCATGGCCAATGATCCCATCCATGCACAGATACACTGGACCACCCTGAGGCTGCTAAACCAACACCTTCCTGGCAGGTCCACAGGATGAGAGAGGCATTTCTGACACTTTTTTCACTCTTTAGTAAATAAAGCTGACTAGAAAAACCTTCTGGATTCTAGACCCAAGAAATGTCCTAAAAGGTTTTCATAAAATGGATGAACCTGAATAACTTGGGGTTGACCCGTGCAGGACCAGGAGCTGGACTTCAGTGATCCTTGTGAGTCCCTTCCAACTCAGGATATCGAATGATTCTTCAGCTTTCTAGAAGTCTAGTTACCCTGCCTGAACATTTTTGGATCTTAGCAAGATGCACACTTGTTCTTTCTCTGCTCCACCTGAGGCAGATGCAACTCACTCTTGAATCCAAAAACAGAGCTCTGGTTCTTACTTATCAGGTAAATATCAAATATCAGCTAAACTTTAAAGGCATAAAGGAACATCACATTCATAATCTATGCTCATATTAATTTATATGTTATATATATATATATATATATGTTTTTCCAAAACCTTTTGGTGTTTAAAAGTGGCTGCAAGCTCATGGTTTGATGTACTCACTGTTGACAGAATCAGATGGGAACTGTAGGAAGACTGATAACAGCTTTTCTCCCCAAAACCTTTCTCCTGTGTCTCTGAACTGACTGAATGGGAACTGAGAGGGAAAAGAACAAAGATTTGCTGTTCTTTACAGTCACGCAACAAAAGTGTAGGTTAAGTACAGGAAGTATTTGCAGATTCCAGATATTCTGTGGACCTTTGTTGCTTTTCCTTGCATTCAGATCTAATCTCAGCCCCGGTATAGAGCTGGACTTTCATGTTCTGCGGTCCTTCACTGCGAGAAAACCCAACCCACTGTGACACTTAGGGCAAAGTGGACTCAAGACACAAATTTTAACTTCAGCCTTTTGTAGGCATTATTCATGCTAGTGCATTATGGAAAAAAAATGTTTCACCAAGAAGAGAAGGCTTAAAGTACGCTAATGAAAAAATTAATAAATATTTAATATATGGTCATAGTACAACACACCTACAAACTGATAAGATAGAGCTAAAACTTTTAGAAGAAGTTTGGATAAATAGTTGGATGTTGCACATCAAATATAACACCACTGTGTGATCTTTAAGCTTCAGTGTTATAAAATCAGTTTCTTTTTTTTTTTCTGATACCAAATATGTATTTACCTCCAACTGACTCAAGTCACCATTATTAACTACCAAGATATTTTTAGGAGGTCCTTCAAACAGAAGGGTAGTACTCTTACTAAGCAATAAATTGTGTTTGTTTCTTTAGCTTCAATCAAGCATCAATTTTGGATTATTTGTCTGAAGTCAGAATTCTTAAAATATGCCCTTTTTTTATAGAACTAATTTCTGGAGGAAAAAAAAAATCCTCTCCACAGTTTGAGTGCAATCAGCTATTCTAATACCACTGGCTCTGATTTGGAGGTAAGGTTATGATCAGATGTATTTAAGGAGCACTGTATGATTAATTTAAGAGGTGTCCCACCAGTATTCACATGAATAAGCATAAACAACATTGTTTTACTTTCGTTATGCTGCTATATCACCTCTGATTCTCAGAAACCTGCTTGTACCTATACAGTTCTGAACTTTGTAGGAGAAGGGCTGACAGCAGGATAGGCAATTCAAATTTGTCAATCAGCAATATCTGGCATTGAAAATAGTTCTGAATATGAATAGGAAAATATCTGGCTGTCAGATATTCAGAAGAATTTTATGCCAAAGCATTGCTAGGGAAATTTCCAGCTCTCACAAGAGCATTCAGCTAATTCCTGATGAATCATCTGCACCTTTGGGTGCTTACTGGAAGCACATTCCTCCTTTTCCTTTATTTTCCTTTGTGAAGAAAACAGAAAATGGAACTCTCACCAGAAAATAAGAAAAACATTAACCTCTAAGTCCCTTGGATTTTGGTAAACAGTGAGATCACTGGAAATCTTAGCTTCTGCATATGAATTAGAGGAGAATAATGGGACTGAGCAAAAAGTCATGGACTATGTTCATCAATATGTTCCTTTTATGTAAACTAGATTGTTAATTGAAAACCCATTTTCAGAGTCTCTTAAGAGGCAATCACCTTAAAATTAATCAAAATTCTGTTTCCTCGTTGTTTTTTTAATGGGGTTTGTGCTCCTTTGGGTGCTCAGAAAATTGCTTGGAGCAGAGATTGGAGCCAGAAGCTTTGGAGTTCATGTCTGAGAGTCCATCTTTCCCAGGGGGGATGAGCCTGGACGAAAGGAGGCTCAGGGGGGACCTTACTGCTCTGTGCAAATCCCTGACAGGAGGCTCTAGCCAGATGGGGGTCGGGCTCTGCTCCCAGGGAACAAGTGACAAGAGGAAATGCCCTCAAGTTGTGCCAGGGGAGGTTTACGTTGGATATGAGGGAAAATGTCTCCACTGAAAGGGTGGTCAGCATTGGAACAGGCTGCCCAGAGCAGTGGTGGAGTCCCCATCCCTGGAGAGATTTAAAAGACGTGTAGATGTGGCACTTGGGGACATGGGTTAGTGGTGGGCTTGGCAGTGCTGGAGGAACAAAGTGCCTTCAGTGCCTAGTAATGACTTGTTAAAAAAACAATTTCATACTAGTAGCACAATGATAGATATCAAAGGTGAAAATTTGCCATGATTTTGCACTCAAAGAGCTCGAAAAGATCTTCAAACAGCAAAAAGGACAAAGAGTAAAGACAAATCTGTATTTGTCTACAGATGTATTTTCTTAACATTTTTTTTCATCAATTTATTTCAGCAAGAACGGTCAACTTAAATTTTTCAGTGTCTTCAAGGACCTTATTTCATGAATTTGTATAAAAGGCAGAAAAGTATATATAAATGTTTTAAAAGCAGCCAGGAATACGAGCAAGAGTTTTTGTGGAAACAGTGCCATTAGATTTAAAATGCCAAACACTCAAATTACTTCTGACACATTTGATCTGAGTCGTTTTTGAATTTGCACCTACAAACAATAAAAAATACTGGTTCTGAAGGAGACTGATTATTTCCTTTGCAATATTTTACCACAGAGAAGTTATTCTCTCTTTCTCCCAGATCTGACAGCCATTCAAATGCCCTGGGTTTGCTGCACACTAAACTAGTAATATGATCTCCACTTGGAAACACCCCTCAAAAACAGTTTCTCCTGTCAATTCTCAGTAACTGCATTCAATAACAAGCGTGACTATTGAACTCTGAAAATATCAATGTTCAGTCGTCTTCCTGAGCTTACACGTCCCAGCTGCAGGGAATAAAGATGCTGAAAAACCGCCATCTCTCCCCATCGTTTCAATGTTTATCATAACCCTTTGTGATATTTAATTGGCACTGCTTTCTGCTCCTTCATTTCCAAAGGGATGAATCACAGAGACTCGGTCTTCCAGGAACCAACCACTTGAGCTATTCTCTGCACTTCCTTCAACTGCTCCTCGACCACAACCAGCCCTTTGATTGACCCCGCCTTTAATCAATGTTCAACTGGAGAGTCTCAGCTAAAATGGTTATTAAGCCTTCTGAGAAGAGAATGACTAATCAACACCTAAAAGCCAGACTTATGACAGCAAACTTCACAGAGCCTCCTGCAGCCAGTGGGGCTTGTTCACAGGCTGGAGTGAAGAAAAGCCATCACTGAAGGTCAGATTTCCTCACTTTCTTACTCAATAATAATACATTGTGTTGTCTGTAGACTACTCTGAGTTATATATGGGACTTAATCACAGATTAATGCAAAAACTAGGGGGTATAGTCTCCATCAGGTACTCTCCATTATAGTTAACAGTTAACGTTAAGGTACAACTTGCCAAAAACTGGATCAGCAAGACAACAGTTCACTAAAAAAGACAAACAACTCATCTGCTGGTCGTTCTACTCCAACTACCAGGCTCAGTTCTGTCATAAATCGTAGAATAAACTCCTGGTTTTGTATTAGTTTGAAGTGGCTTTGGTGCCACCACTAAGGACCATCATCTAATGGCCAAGGAAGATGCAGGAAGCCTCCTAGTCCCTCCATCTCCAGACCCAATTTATCAGCTACTGCTATTTTCAGCAGTCCTTTGACTTCTCTGTCCCAAATAGGTGGTTATTTTGCTCTGATGCCAAAACCTGATACCTGATCTACTTCTGTGGTTTCTTACTGTACCACAACCAACAGCAACAATAAAACACATTTTTTACAGAGTAACACGTTAAAAAAAAATCCAGGTTCTTATGACAAAGGTTTCTCCTAGGTATAGTGTTTACAAAGAGTAATAGAAACTATTTTTAGAACTCTGGGAACGCAGTCCTTAACTCCAAATAATCCCAGAATTATTTGCCATTAGCTATCCATTAGAATTTGGAACCTGGCTCTAACTTGGAAGTTTTGTATGTTTACTCTAAGTTTTTCAGTATGTTAAGAGCTTTTATTACCTTTTTACAGGAAGCAATACAGAATTATTTGTAATGGAACAACCAGTAAGCCAATGGCCTTCCATTTCTGAAGTTCCCTAGTTATCCTAAAATAATAAAAATACACCAAGACAGTAGCAAGAAAGTAAGTGGACACTTCTCCACAGCATCTCAGCAATAAACAGCAGAACTGTGGCACTTCAGCGGAATGTTCCAAACCTAAATTGAATGGCAGCATGATTGCTGTGGTTCCAGTTATGTTAATTAGGCTGGATTCATGGTTCATTGAGGCTGCAATTATGCTGCAAAGAAATGCTTCAAGCAGACTATCCCATCCTCCTGCAGCCTGCTGAGTGTGCTCCCATTCTTCTTGGGGCAAAAAGACTTTCTAAAGGGATTAGACATTGGAGTCACATTTACACTTAGACCACACGGTTTGTGAAGATGCAATTAGATGACCACGTTCTGGAATTTTCTTCTTTTTCGGATTTATTAGGAAAAGTAGCTTTCCAAGTTCATTGGCCATTTTTAAAGCATGCTTTACTTTGCCAATTTGCATACTTAAGCATACAAATTATAAGCCTTATTAGCCCCATTTGAGCCGTAGGGTAAGTGAAGAAGGGGAAGAGTTTTGCCCAAAGTTATATAGTTCTTCAGTGCAAAGAGAACTGAAGTATCTCCCATCTTCTCAGGTTAATGGTTGGACTGATGATCTTAGAGGGCTTTTCCAACCTAAATGTGTCTATGACTCTTTTAATGACATTTCCTGACGGACCACTGTGGGTAGGACACACACACCACACAAAATGCAAAAC
>NW_024104620.1:3540000-3690000 GCF_003945595.2 Pipra filicauda
AAAAAGGGCAAAGATTTGCTTTAGGAATTAGAAGTAGCCAAAATCTTGCAATATCCCGTTCCACCTCCAACTGCTCTCTATCATGAAGGATCTGAGTCTAATTTCCACCATTTCTAGATGTGTTTTTCCAAGAGGAAAGCATACTGATTTCCACAGAGAAGAGCAGCAGAAATATGAGGATGGGACAGCCAACAGAGCCAGTGGTGCAGCTGGACCTGGCTCCAACAAACAAGAATGAATTTGGAAATTTTGGATGGCTTTTGGTGGAGAGCCAATGGAAGATGCAAAGGTGAAGATGTGAAAGACAAGAGAAGCACCCAGAACAACCATTAGCCTTTGCAAGCTCCAACATTTAACCACATGTCCACAACTGCAATTACAGCCCCGCGCTCCGGAATCGATGGACACGGGGACCACTGAGCAGGGTCTGAGCCAAAGGGCAAATCAGCCAGTGACTGTGTGTCCTGCCTTGGTGGCCACCTCCTCACACAGCTGCATGGCTCTCTGGCTTGGGAAGGGCCATTTCTTAAATCAGACAAATATTGCTTGTCCTGCCTGGACAAAAATCCACGTAATGATCACAGAAATGTCAATCCCACCAGGTCCTCAAGCTGCCTCTCGACAGCAGACAGACCACTGACCTCTGAAGGGCTTCTGTGGGGTCGAAAGATTGTGTGTTCACACTCCTGGCTGGTTCTTGTGGAGCAGAATGAATACAACCTTTGCCGTGTACTTTAATATAGGAAAATGGAGTAACACAGATGCCCAGACACACACTCAGTTGAACACACAAGAAGAGTTCGCATTAGCGCTGCCAGAGACACCTCCATCTATTCTCTGAGCCTGAAATCAAACATAAAGGTATCAAATACACCAGCAGAGTTCACAGAGCGGCTGTAGCTTATTTTTCAGTGGGAGATAAAAGGTGATTCTCTCTATTACGTATCATCATAGGATAAATTTGTTGTAGCCGACTGCACTAATACAATAGCACTGCCGACACGTATTGAAACTTAATCCCTCTGAAGGCACACGAGTCCCTTTCAAGTTTCAAACCTACACCATTGAAAAACATCTTACTACTGTGCATTCGAGAATACTTTTCCCTTTAGCTGCTCTTCTCATCCTTTTTACTATTTGTATTTATTTAAATGGAGCACTGATTTAAAATGGATCTGTAAATAAGTCATCAGTCTTGGTCATTCTCTGAGTATTAAACCAATGAAATTTTCTATAACCAGTTTTGATACACTCAGTTATAAAACATTCTTCTTGTGATGATGCAGAGAGTTTACACACATATTTGAAAACTCAGACACTATCTTACTACAACAACAGTGGCATTCCATCTCCAAACGTAGCTCCATAGTTAAATCACACATCAGCATACAAGAAAATCAAAAGAAACGCAGCAACATTCTCGATGAGGACCAGGAATGCTACAAAGAAAAGAAAATAATCTAAACCTCTAAAGGTAACTCTTCCACACAGCTTATCTTTAACATTCTACTCTGCAAATGGTCAAAGCTTTCTTTTAAAGTTAAAGGTACATAGAAAATTCAAAAGGTTTTTTTTTTTTTCCTTTTTTATTGTCTCTAATGTACAGCACACTTGGATCATGCTTCTTCACATTAGAAATTCAAGTCTTGTCTGTCCTATGAGACTGCACGGAGACTGGGGAAATGATCACGTTATCACAAGGAAAAAGAATGTGAAAAGTGAGTAACCGAGTGCAGAACTGCTCTTTGGGTGAGCTTTGCATTGGGCTTGGTTTATTAACCAATGTTGATCCTGACCAGCTACTAAATAAGAACAATCAGATAACAGATTTTGCTCTTTGTCTCAATAATCCTTGACAGTATAGTGCAGGAGATGAAAATTAACATGTTTAACACATGCTGGTCTTCCATGTGTGTGCTTGGGTGGGAATTGCCTAAACATTTTGCAGTCTTTAAGAGTAAAAAAACAGTGAAAATATTAACAAGTATTGTAAAACCAAAAACTTTTTTCCAAGGTTCCTTCATGCATAATGGGGAAACAGAAATCACAGCCCTTGTGGGGAAAAAGAAATTGTATTTTTTTTTCTGCTAGCTCTTTTTCAAGTCTCATTTCGTGTTTGAGGTACAATCCTCCTGTAAGGAGGAATTTTTGACTGAGTGCCTTAGAAGATGACCCTCATTTACCTATTATTCAATACTGATTTAAATTACTGGGTTTCTTAAGTTTCTGACCTCCTGTATTTTATGATGTATTTAAAACACTTTGACTCTTATGAACCATTTAATTAAATAGATAATAACTACACATTTGTCCTACTTGCCATTCACCAAAGTTAAGTTTCAACATTCCTTCTGGAACTATCCAGCACCAGCTTTTATTTCAAACTACAGAGGGGAAAAAGACAGTCCTTGATTATTCCTATGATATCGATGACACCAACACATGGCATTGGAAAAACTGAGAAATAAATTTACAATTTTTAAACCTATGGCTAGTGTCACATGGCTGGAAGAAGAAATCAGATTATCAGATGATATAAATTGCTATAATTGGCTTACATGGAACTGCAGATCTTTAAGTCAGATGAAGATCTGGTGCACAAACCATGGGTGCTCAAACAAACCATTCAGAAATGTTGATCGCTGCCTTCTGCATGTTACAGGGGACAGACCACAGACATGAGTTGTATAAAAAATGAGGCAGAAAAACCTCTGTATTCAGCCCATTATTACGCTGTTATTTTGGTTACAAGATTTATGACATACTTGCTACTCAACCATTGCAACTCACAAAGGCGGCATCTCCTCGGCTGTTTGGCTTCGTCAATAAAATGGATCCTCTATCAGAATCAGATGCTTATTACTCAGGATTAAAGAATCCATGTCACAGTTAAAACACTTTCATATGCTTAATGGATTTACTGCAGTTGTGCTAGAAAGGGCCTTTAGGTCTGCACTATAAATGGCCCATTTTCTGCTTATGTTCTAAAAAGTTTAAAAAATTAATGCTTGCCGGACACAGCAGTGCCCACAACACAGACCTTTACTTGAAGACTAAAGACATCCATGACTTGACACAAGAGTATTCACAGAATCACAGAACGGTTTGGGTTGGAAGAGATCTCAAAGATCACCTCATTCCAGCATCCTGCCATGGACAGGGACACCTTCCACTAGACCAGGTGGCTCCAAGCCCCGTCCAGCCTGGCCTTGGACACTTCCAGGGACGGGGCAGCCACAGCTTTTCTGGGCAACCATTAATGGATGGGAAAGGGGATCAGAATATCGTCTAATTAAATGGTAGGCATGACGGGATATTCTGCTGGCTTTAAATGAGAAAATGCAACTCTGCATCACTTTCTGAACACTATTTTGTTGTGCCATTTCAGGTATGACCTGGAGGAGGACCAGGGCACGTGTCAGCTGAACAGAACTAATTTTTTGAGACTGACCTAACAGGATCCTGGTGTAGGAGCACCAACATGGCTTCAAAAATGTCTGTGTGTGGGTCCTTGTGCGTGGTTTCATTTTTAATAAAACTTCAGACTAGGATTCCTATGGAAGGCACAAAATACCATGTGTTGATGCCCTGTGAATTGATGTAACATAGAAACTAGGGAATAACAGAGGGATTCCTTTCTTTTTACACACTTTCCTGATAAGCCTGCCTAAATAACTGACTCTGGTACCGACTCAGACAGTATAGCTCAATTCTTTTGAACTATCTCAAAATTTCTGCATTTGAGGTCATTTTGGACTTTCTCCCACAATGAGACCCTAATGTGGGGTGAAAGGACACAACAAAACTGTCTCAAAAATTCAGTCTTTGGCTTAGACAGCCCTAGAAATAAGTCCCAGTTGAAAAATTAAAAGCTTGATTATTACTAAATAAAAAAACTGAGCATACTTGGTTCCTACAAGCTCAAGTGTGTGTCTGCACACACAGACATGCATGAGCACACACATGTAAAGGACTTCTGTTCAGCCCTTCACAGTAAACCAGTTGATGACAAATACTTTTAATCTATTTGGAAATGTGGTTTCATAATTCAGTCCTTTGGGGCTTGAGAACTTTGCTTATCGTGTCTCTGGGGCACTGCACAGTAATCTCTGAAAAACTGCATGCTAGATTAGCTCTGAGGATATTTCTGATGATAAAAGGCACTGAGGATCTTTACATTTATGCAACTTGATAAAGACCAGCACCTCCCAGTCACACAGGGGAGGTCCAGCACCCTACAAGGAGTCAGGAACAGAAAGCAGAGAGCAGCAGTGTAAATCTTCAACTGTCAGAATATCTCAAAGGTAGAAAAATCCACAAGTACATCCTCCTACAGTCAGGTTCATATAGTCCTCTTGGTTTTCATCACAAGGTAAGCTCCTATTTTCTATGTCCAAGTTTAGTTTACAGCTTGTAGGCAGCTCTGAGGACACATCCCCATCGATATCCACAGTTCAGAGACTTTCAATCTCACTCAATTCCTCATTCAACCCTTCACTGCTCCCTGCTGAGAAGTTCCAATAAATAATGTAACTTTGAATGCCAGAAAGGCTTGGGTTGGAAGGGGCCTTTAAGCTCATCTTATTCCAAAACCCCCTGCCATGGGCAGGGACACCCTCCACTAGCCCAGGTTGCTCCAAGCCCTGTCCAACCTGGCCTTGGACACTTCCAGGGATGGGGCAGCCACAGCTTCTCTGAGCAACCTGTGCCAGGGCCTCACCGCCCTCACAGAGAAGAATTTCTTCCCAATATCTAATCTACATCTGTCCTTCTTCACCTTAAGGCCATTTCCTCTTGTAGGTGTAACTTAGGTTCAATTGTTGTATCTGGTCCCCACATAAAATTCTGCTTGTTTGGTAAATGCTGCTATGACCATTATTGTAAAATCTACAGTTTAACTATTCAAACACATCAATCAGAGATGGAGTCCATCAACTCTGTCTTCTAACCAGTGTAATACTCCACCCCAGGTGAATTTTCTATACATTTAATAATAGATTTATGCAATATTCTATAAATAGACGCCAAAAACTTTAGAAAAATTATATTGTTCATCCTGTTTCTACTAATGTTTCCACTGTCACATGCCACAGACATATTTTGAGAAATAAAAGAATATTTTAGAAAGATGGATAAAAGCAATGAACTGACTAGAAAATGGTCTTGTTTATGAGAACATCGACACATTAGCCTCATTCTCTTGAATGAGAAAAAGCCACAGATCTGTCAAGGTTAAGAAAATGATCTTCACATTGACAGGAAAATAGATGTAGATGATTGAAAATTTGAAATTTATTAGCATTTTATTTTCCACATATTAAAAAATAAACCTGACTACAGCAAAGTTTCTACAGAATAAAAAAAAACCCTCGATGTCTGTGAAAAGACAGGCAAAGAAGAGAAGACTGATGATACAGCTGCTTGTTGCACTGAAAATGAGTGAGCACCTAAAAACCACCATGATTTATTGTGCACATAACTGGGGCTCTGAGAGCAAGGAGATATTACCTCCAGCATGACTCATTAATAGGTTAAATTCTGCTGTTAGAATTGTTTATGTGTTTCACCTCTTCCCAATCAACTGAACAATGTACTGTCACGGTACAAAATTAGAAGTCCAGGATGATCCTTGACGAGCATATTTAAACTTCACATGAACCTGGAGGCAATTTAAAAGAAGTCAGGGAATGAGATGACAATAGAAAGGTTGTTATGGGAAGCACAGGAACAGCACTGCTGAGAGAGGATACAACCCCACCTTCCCACTTGAGCATGAGAAACAAAAGAATGATCAAAATCAACACGGGAAGAGCCGTGACAGCAACCACTTCACACCAAATTCCGTAGGTAGATGACACAAACCCCACACATGCAAAGCACTAAAATACACAGGCAAGTTCAGCAAGAACAAACACTTCCTTCACACTGTCCATAGCCACTCTAACACTATTCTGAGCACTAGAACATTCATGGTAAAGGTGCTTATTAGGGTTTTTTGACACTTAGAAGCTCCTAAAGGGGTGTGATTTAAAGGCCATTTATCAGGAACGTAACCTAATGCTACAAAATGTATGTTTTGTTTATTCACTCCCTTCTTTCATATATGCTGATATTCAAAAGGTAAAACTGAAAATAAATGGGAGGTGTTACACTGGATGCCAGATTTCTGCACCTGGGTTTGTTTCCTGACTGTCAGTGGCTGCACACAGAAAATCAATTGTTGGTGTACAGTCATAGCAGCGACACTATCACTGGAATTATGGATACCTGATTTTAAGAAATATTTAAGAAATAAAATCATTTACTGGCAGAATTTCAGGCATCAAACAAATCTGAGTTTAACCAATACACTGATTAACATTTTCAGTAAAACACAATTGTGGACATGAACTTTGAGATCTGTATGGAGATCTGCTTGCAGATATCCCAGTATCTCCTTATGCTGAGCCTTTATTTCAAAATATTTCCAAATACTCCTTTTCAGCAGCTTTGCTTACCCTTTAGTTACTGCCACATCCCCAGGTGACTTCAGCAGGGTCAGGACTGGATCCCCTACACATTCACATGGAATGATTACTGCTGTCTTAGCCAATATTTACATCTGTATTAACTTTATACCTTTAGAAATTAATAAAGTGCAGCTCCTCACTCCTCTTATAGACATCCAGACATATAAAAAAAATTGCCAGTTATACTTGTGGCTACACACTTAATTCTTGATAACAAAATAACTAATTGTTCCCAATAATTTCTTCTGGCACGCAGCGGTACTACTTCTTGTAATCCATTTTATTCATCTGCAGTAATTCATCCCATTCAGAAGAAGGGGATTTAAAAATAATATTTAAACAAGGTTGAGGATAACAACTAAAAGGTGCCCACAAGAGACATATTTAAATGTCTGCAAAAATATATTTACCTAAGTCAACAACGAAGTTTTATTTGGCAATTCTACATTTTAAAGCTATTGTCTCAATTAGGCCAAAAAGGAGGATACTGCTTATGACTGCAAGTCTCTGCCTGCATTCATTTATTGTTCAGTTCACAGTCTCTGAATACAACACAATCCTCCAACGGAGTCAGCTTTCATAATTCAGCAGTACAAAGTCTGCAAACACATGTAACCTAGATCCATATTTCACAGTGACAGCATATGATAGCAGAATGTGAAGTATTAATGCTAGTGTCACTACAGTCCTACACTCTACTGCACTTTAAGAGAAAGCAGCTGCTGAGATGAAATGTGTGCCAACTGTCTGAAGACAGAAACATAAGAAACATTCCTTCTGTTACAAAGGGAGAGACACACACAAACAGACTTTCTTTTAGACTCAACATGCACAAAGTTTCTTACTTTCGCCTTTTACGTTTCTATTTCAGCGCCGCTCACGCCGTGGGCGCGGGGAACACGTGCCTGGGTGGGAGCCCCGGCCAAGGAGGAGCTCCCGAGGCAGGGGAGGGTTGGGTGAAGGGGATGCACTGGGACAGGAAATTGCTGGAGTGGTGACATCCATCTGGCATGAGTCTCCAATTGTGGAATATAGAATCGTTTAGGTTGGAAAAGCCCGCTAAGATCATTGAGTCCAAACATTAACCCAGCGCTGCCACGCCCACCACTGACCCGTGTCCCCAAGTGCCACATCCACACGCCTTTTAAATCCCTCCAGGGAGGGGACTCCATCACTGCCCTGGGCAGCCTGTGAAAATGCTTTGCAACCCTTTCTGTGAAGAAATTTTTCCTAATATCCAACCTAAACCTCCCCTGATGCAACTTGAGGCCATTTCCTCTCATCCTATCCACTTGTTACCTGGAAAAAGAGACTGACCCCCACCTGTCTCCAATCTCCTTTCAGGGAGTTGTAGGAGTGAGAAGATCTCTCCTAAGCCTCCTTTTCTCAAGGCTGAACACCCTCAGCTCCCTCAGCTACTCCTAATACATTCAGAAAAACCCAATTTCCACCACATATCTGAAGTGATACGCGACATAAACATCCAGCATGCTGTTTAGAGCTGCTTTAGGACCTTCCAGGAATACTACAGCAGCTTCTCAATAACCAAAGCAGTGAAATACTCTCCTGCCTGCAAACATCTTTGTCCTAACCCATCTCTGTGGAGCACGTGGCATGTACCTGCTACTGAGGGCTTTCATAATTAAACTAAGGGACATGCTACAGAATTGTGAATTGGATTAATCAGGTGAATCGTTTTAGTCTATTCTCTGCACAAAGATCAGTAGAGAACCTGCTCTTTTTGATTTGTGTCTAGTCCTGGAGCAAGCCCACCAAACGATCTCCCACGTGCTGTATCACCAGCTTTCACACTCGGTGCTACAATAAGAGTGTGACATAATCTGAAACGTTCGGCCATAATTCACTTAAAAACTAGTACAACCTCATTGACCTCCTTATCAAACAATTTATTGTGCATTTACAGACTGGACAATGAAATAGAGGAGGTAAGGTATTAATGGTGACACTATTTGGCAAGCTCATAGCGCAGTTCATTCAAAAGGCAATTTTAAAATTGAATGAAGAGGTTTGACTAGGCAATAAAAACAGCCACAATGCCAGTGAACAGTACTTAGGAGGAAAGCCTCTAATTATCCTATTTATAAATCAACAGCAATTTTACTGATGACTTCTTCTCAAACTTGATTAAAATAACTTCCAAAAATTAAAAAATAATCAGATCATATTTATTTTATTAAATTACGATTTTAAAGCATTATTGATTCTCTTCATAAATGAAAATGATAAAAACTTGAGGACAAGAATGAGACAACATTTTTTAAGAGAAACATTTGTACAACACTCTGCAACATAATTATAGTGCTGCCCTTGGGGAAGGGGATTTTATTTTATAATGAGAATGTTTACACTGTTATGGGGTTCAATCTATCTGGGAGGGAAGGTTAAACTTCTTTCCATTAAAGACAGGCTTATAATGAAAAGCTCTGAAAGGAGAATGGAGTCTAATATAGTAGATGTAATGGCCTATTAAATGATTCACACACACAAAATGAATCAAATTCATTGTATCTTACTGCTCTTTTATGACAAAATTGTCGAAAAAATAAAACTATTGTCAAGATAATTGCATATTACATATACTGTATTACTGTAACTACTATTCTTATTGGGTGACCCAGAGTCTACATTTCAGGTACATTAATAGGACATTACATTTTAAATACTTTATAGTACTGGAATGTTGCACAAAAATCCCACTTTCACTCTGAAGGCAAAAATCAATTCAGACTTAAAGTCATGCTGCAATTCTGCATCATTCTTTTTCAATTAAGTTTTTGCATACATTCTTTATGATGTCATTTCTACATTCCTGCAACAGATGTTTGTTTATATCCCAATTTACCCAAATGCTGCCTTACTAGTCCCTGAAGATAACCTCTATAACCAGCTTATGTTTCCAAAACACAGTACAAGAAATGTTTTCTTAAATTTGGCCCTTCAATCTACTGGTAAAAATCACCATCTCTGATCACTAATGGACATTTTTCTTAAAGGACTTTGAAAGTATCAAAAACCCCAGAAGAAATTAAAAAAAAGTCACGGTACATCTCTAAAAAAAAAAAAAATGATATATCAGTAGGTTGAAAAGTAAAAAACATGCAGACTGAGAAAAATCTACATGGTTGTAGTTAGTCACCCACAGAACTGTCCATAGGTGCTCAAGCACAGTTATATTAAACATCAGAAACCTTGGCTTATTATCTTTTTGGGGTGCTAATGCTTCTTAAATACTGGCTGCATTATTTTCTTGTGTTGGAAGATCACACCAGGTGTTATTATAATGCAAGTGGAAGTATAAATATTATAGGACTAAGAATATTTTGGGCACTTTTATCCAGTGAATAAAAACACAATCAGCAGTGGCCAATCGCTTTCCCAAACTAAAACCCAAAACCTGGGACACCACAAACAGCTAAAACTTCAGATTTCAAAAGATACTGTGAGAAGTTTATAGAAGCCTTTGCAGGTATAGCGAGAACTTCAAAGTACTACAAAATCTCAAATAATTTCAACTGAGTTGCATAAAAAAAAAGCCAGAACTACTAAAGTCACGTGATGATATTTAGATTTCTCCAGGGAGGACGACCTTGCAGAAGGAGGTTCTTATATTTCAATGAACAAAGGACTTACTTAAGCATTTGGAAGGTCCAGTCCTTTACTGAGCCTTTTTCAGTACTAGGAATATTTCAACAAATTTTTTATTATTTATTATATTTGTGATATGGGGGGGGGAGCTTAATGCAAGTACCAAATCATGAGTGGTGCATGAGGAGCCACACCAAACACTGCTGCTTCTGTCCAGCTTCTGTGAAGAACTTGTTCAGTGAGGGTGAAAAACCCAACATTTCTCATCTACAACTGGCTATGGAAACCAGCACATTTTAAACACTGCCTGGGCTACACATGCTTGATGGATGTTCTAAAAATACAATTTAAAACCAATCTAAAATTTGACACTATTTTACAACATAGGACTCTTTCTTTAAGCTTTTAACACTGATAACAGGGCCAAGAAAAAAAAAAATCAGAAATATTGTAATTACAGGAAGGAAGGTAGGGATTTTCATTTTTATGTTCCTATTATTAGAATTCAAAGTCACAGAAATAATCCAGATTTTATAGTCTGAAGCAAGATTACTTCTCCTGCAGCACACATCCTCCTCCAGAAGGTAAGACCCAGTTCCTAAGCACTAAGTCAAAAGCTACTAAACATAACTGGAACAAAACAAATTAATCATTCACATCTCACTGAGGCATCCGGTACAAGAAGGTGAGAAATTAGAACAGAATATTTTCAGAATGAAAAGTGGTGGAAATAAATAGCAAAATGAGCAATGTGCTCTAGAGGAAGACGCCCCTGACCATGGTAGGGGGTTGAAATGGGATGATGTTCAAGATTCCTTTCAACCAAACTATTTTGTGAATCTATGAATTCACTTAACTTGCTTATAAAAGTAAAATACATTGAAGAGAATGAAGTTCTACCCATGAACAAGGTCCTCTTCTATTAAAATTAATAAAGTAACTACATACAAGTATATGATATGCAAGAAGAGGGAGAAATTACCAATGTAGAAGGTAGCAAAACATAAATGGAAAATGGTACAGGTTGTTGAGGCCAAATTCAAGTTATTTTCCAAAAGTGCAGCAGTAGAGACTGTAGTGGGAAGTCTGAAAGGCAGGTCAATAGTTAGAGAATATGCAATAGAGAAAACAGCCCATTAAATAACTGGATTCCTAATTTACCAGTGAAGGAGCCACTTCAAGACAGTTTCTTGAGTGATTAAAGGTAGAGAAGGTTGATTGTCTTGAAAGGAGGCTCTGAATAGTTTCATGTTGCAACACCACAAGCCTCAACTACTCTTCCTGGAGTAAAAAAATGCCAATAATACACATTATCCAGCAGAGGCTTTTCAAGTGAGTCATTTAGGACTGTGTAAATGTGGATGAACACGCATTCAACAACCACTAATAGTGAAGGTTCATCAAATCAGACATTTATTTTCCCCTTCCCCTCATATCTGATTCCAGAACCTGCCTTCTCCTCTCTTTTTAAGACTACACTACCCACACTTCAGGCATCATTATTACTGCACTGGAATAATGCTGACACACCACCTTTTTTAATGGCAGCCCATAGTTAAGGAGGAGGATGAGCTGCACATCCCCCCTAGTCATTGTGTTTGAGTATCTCCACTTACCTAACAACTGCTCCATGGATAGTTAGATTTTCCAGATGAAGAGGAATATCATTCCAATTCCCCCCTGAAATGGTTAAAAACTAGAAAAGTAAATACCAGAGCTTGCACCTCTGAAGACAATAAAGTGCTCAAGTCAAATTTCATATATCCAAACAAAGCATCTCCATCATCACAAGGCATCCTTCTAGTTAACATTCACTTTGGGAATTTCAAGTTAACAAATGCTTTCCAAACTCCATTTTTTCCCCAAGGAAAATCCATTTGTTTTCTTTATAGTAGGTCTTTTAAAAAGGAGTCATAACTGATGGATTACAACATGTTTCTACCTTTTCAATCTGAATTTCATAAGAATAAAATAAACCACAAATGAAAGTGCTTGTACCAGGCACGTTGAACCTTTCTTCTTCTATTAGCATATCAGTCTGCAATCATAACTAGATCAATAGCGAAGATATCTGCTTAAAAGAGCACCATGCTTTCCTTTGTCAGAAATTCATTACTTTTTATTAGGGTCATTGCTTGAAAACTTCAAAACACCATATGGACCTAATTGTGGTTTATTTTGGCAAAAAGGAAGACACTGTAGAACAATTGAGGCATTACATTCTACAATTCCATTACTTTCATCCCTCTCCGTTTTATTACTGTGTCATTAAAGGCAACTTGAGTGAGCGAAGAATTATAGTGTCATGTGTACGGGCTAGTAGATTAATAACAAAACACACTCAAGTTTAAAGGTATCTAACAGCTGTTTTCATTATTTTGTGTAAATACGCTTGAAGCATATCTATCTGATTAGTGGATAGAGTGCTCTTCTCTGTCACATGCCACGGGCACTGCTATGTGCAAGTAATCAAAGTGCTCAGAAAATGAGTTTACATTGTTCACTGCTGAAATACACAAATGTCAGAAAGTGACTGCGCATCAAAGCTTAGGCAAATCAGCTGCTGCAAACAAACAGACTCCAATGCACATCGCAGCTCTAAACATTCCTCTGCAGCACAATGACTGAACGGGACTTACTGCCAGCCCAAATGAAGTGATGCTCGTGGAATAATAACTTGCTAACGTATAGATGTGCCGACGAGTTCAGCACCGGGTACCGCTGAAAAGAGCTCAGCTGCTTCCAGAACCAAAGATACACTGGTTTAATGCCATAATATCAGGCAACTTTATGGATCTCATACAAGGTTTCACTAGAAAACAAAAAAAAAAGGATATTTTTTTGCCTGTTATTGCTTTTTTTTAAAAATTATTTTTAACATTTTAAAATATTTTTTATTGATTTTTAAAATTTTTTCGTGACTAAGTTACCAGGAATTCTGACAGCTAATCCCTCCTTTTATTGGCAACAAAAACACAACACTCTAGGCACCCAAAAAGGGTCAAAACTTCTCTTTTCCATATATAGTCACATCATTCAAGATGGGTAATTCAAACTCAGATGGCAGATAACACAAGTGAACTCCGAATCCCAAAGACGTGTGATGAAGTTTGAGGAAGGACAGATGAAATTTCAGTCACTGAAAGGAATTACTGCATAACAAATTCTTCTTTCTGTGCTCCATTTGCTTCTAGCAGAGATTGAGGCAGTTTTAGTATTAAAACTACACCAAGATGAAAATGAAAGAGCCCTACAGACTCATCAAAATAAGAAACTTAAAATAAACTCATTCTGACTCCAATGAGCTCAATGGAATAATTCTATCCAAATGCTTCAGTGAGCAAAAGTAAACTGAGGTAAAATGGAGAAGGATGCTTAGAGAACCACGAGACTCAAACGTTCTGCCTGAAGACGGATTTTGTTTGAAGCACATCTCACCTAATGCTTTCCCAAATCTCTGTGGTTGTGAACCCTTTGGTACCACTTCAGTTTGGGCTGTTTTCTGAGGGATGCTCAGGCTACCACAAAACAGCAGCGTCCAAGGAGTTGTTCATGTTTCATCCATGGAAGTATTCAAGGCCAGGCTGGATGAGTCTCGGAGCAACCTGGTCTAGTGGAAGGTGTCCCTGCTCATGGCAGGGAGTTGGAAGGAGATGGTCTTTAAAGTCCCTTCCAACCCAAGACATTTTAGGATTCTATGGCTCTAAGATAAATCCCTCAAAAACTCCAGTGTGTCAAAGGGGAGGGACCAAAAGCATTGATTGTGACGTGGTTTTCTTCAAAAGCACTAAAATGTTCAGATGAACCCTGTACATGCAGTCAGGCAAAAATACTCCTCTGATTTTTTTTCCCTTCCCACCCCAGTCATTATGAATCTGGCTAATGAAAAATTCATCCTGATCCCAAATGCAGTCAGACATATCTTGCAGGACACTGCTCATTTATGAAACACCTGATTACTGAAATACAAGACAAACACTGTGCAGAACACAGAACAGACTGGTCTGCTGTGTCTTTTATAGAGGTTGGAAATACATAATCTTCATGGACTAGTTCAAGTCTCAAGACTGAAGTCAGCATTGACCAACTCATAGTCCATCTTTTTTCACCTTCATTTTGGGGATAACATCACGGCAAACATCTGCAGCTGCCTGGCACTACTCCTGTATTGTTTAACCAACCATTCTATGAATTTAGCAAACTCCTCTTATATTTCAGTGGTGTTTTGACAGTCATTTCACAACTAAATGTCTTTCTGGAAAATCAAAAAAAAAAACAAATCAAGCAACCACCCTACACACCCTTTTTTTCATTTCCAGTCTCAGCCATTTAATAATGACCAATTTATACCTAGTGGATGTTGCAAGGATTATCCTGGAACTTAAATAATTCCTCCTCTTTCATGGCATTTATCCTCTGACTGTATTTATAAAGATTAACACATATCCCCTTCTCAACCTTTATTTTGCTAGGACAAGTGAACCATACTCTTTTAATCTGCTCTCATAATACAGATTCTCCTAATCATCCTAGCAGCAATTCTCTACACCTGTTTCACAGTTTAAATTAATCTTTCTTGAACATGGGTGACCAGAACAACATACAATTTTTTCAGTGCTTTACACAGAGACGTCAATCTGTATATTTTAAAATATCTTTTCTATTGTGTATGAGCCTCACACATGCTTTTTTTGTACATATTTGGTATGGTGCAGCTATTTATCTAGACTAAATGTCTGCTATAGTCATACAGACTGGGCCACCACTTAGCACACAAAAGTGACCAAGGGAAGGAAGATCTGCTTACTTTCTTCTCTGTTTAACATCTATGAGAACCATCAGCTGGAGACAAAAAATGCTTGAGGGTTTAAAGGAGAACATGGCTGTGAATAGTGTGGGGCTTTTTGAGAGGAAAAGTCATAGAATTGAAGACACATAACCCTGTCACAGAGCATCCATGAGGAGTGTTCTGCCACGGAGAGGGGAATATACCTAAAATCAAAGCCATCCTGGAGAAATTAAATCAGGAGTCTCTTCAACTGGTGCAGAACCAACACAAAGAGACCTGTGATTTCTAGACAAAAAGAGCTGATGAGGAAGGGCAGTTGGAAAGATGAGGGTTCTGGTATGATGGTGAGACATCACACACCATTAACCAGATGATCTTTCAGGTCCCTTCCAACCCAAGCCTTAGTTCCATGGCTGGTTGGGCACTAATGAAAACAGGACCAATGTGGTTTGATGATAAGTCCCTGGGTTATGGGGGGGGCAAGAAGTACATTCAGCAGGTCAAAGCTGGACAAAGTCTAGTTATCTGCAAGCCTGACCTGAGCACTACTCAGGAGTGCAATTTTATGAGGAGTCCCCTGTAAAATTTTCCACGGATTGGATGATTTAACTTGATATCTAATTTATTCTTTCTGGCTGCTGTTAGTGCCTATAACATTGCTTGAAAAACAGACTGAACATAATGGTATCTTCTTTTACGATATCCAAAACTACTCTGCCGCAAATACGGATTTCTCAACACAAAATGCTCCACTGCTAAAAAAGGCAATGCAATCCCAAGATCTTTTCTCCTACATACTTGAGGAAAACCTGGACCTGTTGGAGTGAGTACAGAGGAAGCCATGAAGATACTCAGAGGGCTGGACCCCTCTGCTGTGGTATGGACAGGCTGGGAGAGCTGGGGGTGTTCATCTTGGAGAAGAGAAGGCTCTGGGGAGACCTCAGAGCCCCTTCCAGTGCTTAAAGGGGCTCCAGAAGAGCTGAAGAGGGACTTTGTACAAGGGCCTGGGGTGACAGGACAAGGTGAGGGTGGCAAAACACTGGCACAGGTTGCCCAGAGAAGCTGTGGTTGCTCCATCCCTGGAAGTGTCCAAAGCCAGGTTGGACAGGGCTTGGAGTAACCTGGGCTAGTGGAAGGTGTCCCTGCCCATGGCAGGGGGTGGAACGAGATGGTCTTTAAGGTCCTTCCAACTCAAACCATTCCAGGATTCTATGAAAAAATGCTGGGAAAGCAGTACTGGACTTGGATCTCCCACAGGTGTTCAACAATCATCCCTATTACTTGCTGTTTGCAAGCCCAAAGCTCCGATGAACCCTCATTACCATTTGGACACACATCTTTTCCACAGCAAAGCAGAACAGCCTCTACCTTAAAAGCACTTCTGGCACGTTTATGTTAGGATTTTCATATTTTTAAATGTATGCTATCTGAATTATTTAAAGGGAAGAAGAGGAGGATTATTTCATCTGGGAGTCACAACTGAGCAGGGGGAATGTCCAAAATATAAAATATTAAGTATTTGGAAATGCAAAAAAAACCCCAAAAAACACAACAGAAACCTAACCAGATAAAAACATTCCTTGTACAACAAAGAAATTATCTGTGATTTGGCAAAATTAAAAATCATTTAACTTCATCCCATTTGGTTATGTATAAATAAAACATCTGTGTTAAGCTGTTCTCACACATTACATAAAGGTCATCTCCATAGGACTGGAGAGCTACGCTTCAAGTTTCCTCTTCAAACTGTGATTTTATGTATTCCATCATGTAATTTTGTTCTCTTAGTCTCTATTCTCTAAAATTCCTATAGAACATGTTCATATCTTCTCCACTGGCTCTTCCATCTGACAGTACCTCTGACTGTAACTGGAATGGGCTGTCTGCAGTCTAGCACACAATAGTGCTCAAAGCACATCCAACCCACTTACACTTGTAGTTTCCTATTTAATAACAATTTTCAAAGGGACTCACTCCACTGTTCTTTTAAAAGGTCCTGTTTGTTTGGGGTTTGGTTGTTCTGGTTTTTTTCCTTCCAAACTAATACTGCATACAAGAAGTGTGGCTTTTTCTAAAGGTATTGCCATTCCCCCATGACTAGCAACAGATTCCTTCATTCTCCTAAAAATGATTTCTGAGAACATTTTGTATTCTTAGTGAAGAATTTCTAAAAACTCAGATATCACTTCCTACTCTTTACATTTTTTGCAATTTTTAGCACATTACCTACTTTCTTTTCCATTGTATTACAAGTACCCAGAATATTTAAACAATATGGTTCTGTCACTGCCTCATGTAGCAACTAAGAAATAATATGCCCAACACAACTGCCTCCCTCTCTGTTACAATTCTGTAAGCATGAAATCCCTTTAAAGAAAAAAAACAAAGAAATCCACCTTCACTTCTATGCAATATTCATGAATTCCATAATAAAAAAATATGGAATTGTTCAATCTTTGAAGGGCAGTATTTTGAAATGCAAAATCCAGCAGGGACAGCCTTGTCTATAAAAACCATCTTTCACACATGCAAAGGATTTAAGTCTGTACCTTTGTATGGATTGGAAGAGAATTGGAAGGGAATTTTGTGCCACCTCTTTTCGCCCATACTAACACTGTACTCCCACTGAGTGCCAAGTGCCCTCAGCTCCCACTGACTGCAGTGAAAATGAGGGTATTTAGCACTTTGCAGGATCCTACCATTAATCAATAACCTTTTTCCACTTTGAACAGAAGAAATAAAAAAAAACCAACCAAAAAAAAACACTAAAAGCTCCACAGTTTTAAGTCTGCTGTTACAATTTTAACCAATTAAATTTAAAATTCGTGATTCTTATTACAGCAATTTGATACAAACTCTGAAAGTATTTCACGTCTGAACCATCCTGTACAGGGTTGATATTTAACCTGATACCAGCCCTCAGGAGAAAGGCTTTGTGTTGTGAAAGAAGAGAAGGAACAGAGGAGAACTGAGGTAGGAAGGTGGAGAAAGACCTTTGATTGTGCTTTTAAAAATGTAACATAAAATCATATTAAATTGATCAACAATTTTACTACTCTGAAAATCAAAGTAAAAATATATTATTGGTTTAATTCAGAGTAAGTACAGTTGAATGACTGTATTGCAGATCAAATCCCAGGAGTCTGAAGAGAGTCATCCACACCAGTTGCTGATGAAGGTGTCATTTTCATCTCTTCTCCCATGACATCCCTCAACTCCAAATGCTCACCCTTATTACAGCAAGGTAGGCTATTCTCTTCCCAAGTTGCAGAGGAATTATTATGCATGGAAGTGCATAATAATCCAGTCCAGTCGTGACTCTACCACTGACTTCCCACATGAATATGCACGAATCAATTAAACCCCTGAATGCATCAATTTCCTTCTCGAGTAGTAATGATAATAATAATAATAGCTGCCCATTGTATAGGGCACTGCACGTAATATTTTTAATGCCTGTTAATGAAATGTGCTATTAATTATTAGGATGTGGTTTGTTTTTGAAAGCCGAGTTACCAGCACGTCTCAAGTTTGTATTCAAAGTGACACAACTTGAATATCTTCTAAAAAACTGCCTATGGGAAAGTATTATGGAAAATCCTCCTTAAAAAGCAAATGGTATTTAAATCATTATAAGAACTTTTAGCTTTTACCAGTTCTGCTGCAGGGAAATTTGCAGCTAAGGGGTTAATCAGATTAGATGGGAGTGGTTATAGGCTCAGTGCCACAGGTTTTGCCCTTTGTGGCTTCTCACATCCCAGACTTGGAAAATATGAGCTGTGATACTGAGAAAGGTAAGAAGCCAGCACAGCCCCATAGTGATAAATGAGTTTGCATCATCTGTCATTAGAACTTCCTGCCAACAGGGTCATTCCCTATTAAATTACCACTTGTCAATGTTTAAAATACTGATTGATAAATGACTGTGCCAAAACTGATAACACGACAGCTTTTATTTTCTAATATTCTTGGTTACCACATTCTGCTACTTCAAGATACAGATATAGTAGGGTTTTTTTTTTCAAGTACTTTAGTGAAAGACAATTTAATCTAATACAAAACTAACAGGTACTGTATAATGATTGGTCCTGATATACATTACATACTATTCTTCTTGCCAAAATAAACCTACTGGTGATTTAGCGATATGGGTAGATCCAAGTTTCACATTTCATCAAATGCTAGTAATCTGTTTTATCAATATAAACTGCATTTTAATGAAAAAATTCTTTTCTTCAGTACACTTCACTTTTAATTCCCCAGAGTATGATAATTCGTTCACGCTGTAGAACAAGAATGTTTTACAAGACCTTAACTCTCCAGAGAAATTTCTCTGTAAATACAAAAAGCAAGTTTTATGGGAATGTGTTGTATGCAACATGAGCAGTACCCAACATAATAAAAAACTAGGTTGCACAGAGAATTCTGCTTAAGTATCCTTGTGAGCTATTGTGAGCCTAAATGGTTATTATGATAGTGTTTAGTGGAATACCTATACGACAGATAAAAGAGAGTCAGTAAAACTACTTTTGTCCCTGAATAGATAAAAAGAAATTACTTTTTAGCAAGTTTTGCAGAATGAATACATCCCAGCAGACCCTTCAGCCAGGCCCTTCTCTAGGAGGGCATTCTCAGTCTGCTGCTGCTGCAGAGGTCTGGGGATACATATTTTGGGGGTTAAACTGGCATACTCTGCCTGGAAGATGGAGCTGAGGTAACAGCTTCTCTTCCATGATCCAGAGAGAGAAAAGAAACTTCTGAATGACCTCCAAGGGCATGTGTGGAAGAAGCACCACGTAAGAAAGCACCTCTGAATATGGATGTTTGAGGCATCCTTCATTCGACGGCCCAAAGCCTCACGGCAGGTGCAGCTTCCTGCAGGTAGCACCTATCCCACAGGTGCAGGAGGCAACCAACCTGCTGCCAAAGGCTCCAGAATGGAAAGTCTCCATTTTATGCCCTCACACTGCACTTTCCTCACAGTGGGTGCCGTGTCCCAGATCCTCAGGGCATCCCTCATTCTCGTTGTGTAACTCTTGGTGTGCCAACACCGACCCTCAGATCCCGCCTGAGGCAGGTGAGGAGGAAAGACATTCAGGGGAGTAATTTCCATCAGCCGGTTTTTCAGCAGCGAGCCCCAAGGTAGGAGCAGTCTATTGGCATTATCTAATTATGCCAATGACCCATAAACCATGGTGGAAGGGAGGCTGTGCCGACCAGAGAGGGCACAGTGCTCCATGGAGGTGCCTGAGCCACCACCAAAGGCAGCAGCGACCCCCAGAACCACAATCACTGTCATTAGCAGAGCACTCCACCTAAGCTAATGCATGCAATTTCAGTAGAAGGCTAATTAGCCAAAAACTGCTCTTCTAAGGTGTACTGCTTCCCAGATGCAAGATAGTTCACTACAGCTCATGTGAGCATCTCTCCGTGCAACGTAGACATGTCCCCAGTGCCCACCTATAGCTCTGGGCTCTTATGGATTCCAGTCTCTCCTTGCTTATCGACATCTGCATTTTTCCAGCACAGCTAAGCTAAGTTCAGTCCTGCAAACCTGGCCCAAGTGATGCAATTTTTTAAATTTTTTCAAAACAAGCTCTCCCACATGTGACAGTCACGTTTCTGTACAAGAAATACTGTCAACATCTTTTAAAAACTTCTGCTTTAGTCAGGAACTCCCTTGACTGGCCCTAGAATACTCTCCAATCTGGAAAATTCTGCCTCTCTCACATTATAACTAAAAGAACATAAACCCAAATTGTTTAAAATGTCCTGTTAACTGTACTAAGTTATAAAAAGCAAATGAAGAAGTAAGTCTGAAATCTATAATGCTACTTCAAAATGTGTAATGCAGATAGTACAAGATACCCACCAACAAGTTTCACTTAAAAAAGTGCTATTTTTATTTTCTGCTGTAATCCTCATTCTCTCATGTTTCTTTGATATTATTCCACCTTAGTCCAATGTGAATTTTGAGCTCTTAGGAACATTACCTCATTCTTGCTTATAAAAACATCTTCCTTTTCTACCACAACTTGATGATGATAATAAAGATATACTACAATCAGAGGAACGGTAATAATAACCAAAATCTAAATTACAATTTTCATTGGAATGAATTCCAAAGAGCACATAATTTGACCCCACTTTGCCGACTGCCACAGACAATATGGGTACAGATGGGATGAGAGAATTCATATAACATCATAGAATGGTTTAGGCTGGAAGGGACCTTAAAGATCATCCAGTTCCAACTCCCTGCTATAGACCTTTCACTAGACCAGGATAGTGGATATCCCAATACCAACAAAGACCTTGCAGAAGTATTCCAGAGGGCTCTGCTGGCACATGGAGAAGCGAGTATCAAAGATAACATCAGTCAAAAGGGAATTGTCTTACTAGACCATCATTTTCCAGTTCAAAAGTGGAAACAGATTATATCAAAATAGACTCTATTGATTGTACAATAAAAAAGAATAGGATTTTATTTATGTTACAATTGAAAATATACTAAAATTAAGTCAATGTCAACATAAGTGTGAATTATGATGTATTTAACTCACTGTGCTATAAAACCCCAGTCTGATACACAGCGCATATGGCACAGAAGATCAGCCACTGATCTCCATCCCTTGCAACACCAATGCACTGTGGAGGGACAGCCTTAACTTGGAGGGGTCTTTTGTCTCCGAGCTTAAAAACACCTTAATATTTATTTCTACATAATATACTTCACCAGAAGGTACAAAGAGCAGAATTTGAATCAGAAATTATATCGGGTGAGTATATACAGAGTAATTGTGGCACCACGGGATGCATTATGGAAGCTGGTTGTTGTCAGAACCAGAAAACAGGAGGATTAAATCAGTAAATATCTTATTCTGCTAAATCCTGAAATCCTTTCATCTCTTCTCATTGTCAGATAAGGACCACAGTCTGGTGGTTTGCTCTGGGAAACACCAACATGTGCTCTTATGACAAGTATTTATTGAAAAGAAGATTCTTTATAAAAAAGCATCAATAACTTCCTCTCGGAAATAGAAAAGCAGTGGTTAGATGCCCATCTGAAATATTTAAGTACACATTACACATATATAGTGGTACTTCTAAGGGTATTCACAAGTGTTTCCTATGGTATCCATCATTATACTTCCCCTCTTGAGTGATCACTGACTATGCTGCTTGTGCTGTTTGTGTGCCCATCACCTACAGTAATTATATTAAAAGGTAGATATTTTACAGGATTAACTCCTGTGACATGATCCTTTATTACACCGGCTTTGATCAAGGCTCAGATATATTTTATTTTGCCCTACAACTGCAATATTAATCTAAAATAATCTAAAAAAGCTCACATTGCATGCGTGAGGGTGATTTCTTAGATCACCTCTCCCTCCCAAATCCAAATGTAGATTATGTTTCAGACACAAATGCACCCTGAGACATTCACACGCAAAATAAAAGAGGTCAAAATAAAAAAATAAAAAAACTCCACCCTGGTTATTTTGCCTTCAGAATTTTTAAATATTTTCCCAACATCTCAGCAAAATTATGCATTTTAAAAAGACTGCAGGCACTGAAATGATTGTCAGTCATGCAAATAATCACTTACTTACACTGTATGAGTTTGGTTTGGATAAAGCAAATTACCATTTGAAAATAACTTGAAAAACACTCTGGGCTAAGAGCTAGCTTTATAAATTTTAGCTTGGCCACAATTTTTCTTAACCTTTTTTTCCTCAATCTCCATTCAGTCACCATATTAATACAATCTAAATTAAAAAAACTGCATTGAATTGCCACAGGTGCATTCAACTTTATGTAAAACACGTAAAGAAATAGTAAATAGAGGCTGCAGCTGAAGGTCAAAACCTAAAGAACTTCAAAGTTAAGCAGAAGCAGCCCTTTCTTCTCCTTTTTTTTACCCAAGGATGATACTGGGCTTTGTCTAAACACCTCAGATCTTACATCTAGAATTAGCTGTTGAATAAAATATACACTAGAAATAATAGGGCTGTCATTAATCTATATTTCTAATTACTCTGCTGTGAAAGTTTTACAGTCATGCAGTTGTTTATGAGCACCTTAATTTTGTCCATCCTGTTGAAAAGAGGTTTTTGATGTAAGTCCAGCAACCACAGTAAAAGCAGGAAAGGTGCCCTGCTTTGTGAGATGGGATTTAATTCAAGAGCAGGACACTAGACAAGCTCACAGGAAGATGTGAGATCTTCCCACTGTAGCAGTTTGGGTAGCAGGCTAATGATTTTACCCACCTAATCACCTCCTGCTTTGGACAAACGATCACTGTGTGTATGACTTCAGCCTAATTTGTCAGATCTCGTCTGACCCCATCTGCCAGGGCTGACAAGTCCAAAAGAGCTGATTTAATATATGAGACAGGGTTATCATAACTTCATCTCCAAAACCAAGCTTGGGCCACATGACTTCCTAAGGTATGCCAAAACCACGAGACCCTCTGAAATTGGCTCGATATCAAATATGCTGAGCACCCACAGCATTCCCTCGCGCCTGAAAAACCTGGTCTCTGAGAAGGAATAGCAGATCCTCAAAGATACACAGGTACTGCTCTTCGCTGCCAGCCAAGTCCCAAAGGAATACTGGAAGATTTTAACCCACTTCTCAAAAGTAGAGGTTTAAAGATTTAACTTTAGACGTTGATGCCTAAATGATTTGCATCAGTGTTTTAGAATACGAAGTTTTCCAAGACACTGAAACTCAAGCCTTGCAGTGTGAACCTCAGCGAGTGCACGACCTCGGCTCCTGCACTAAAAATTTCTCTACCTCAAACTACCACAGATGTATATTTAGCCTTTGAAATAACTGTAAGTACAGGCTGGTCAGGGACAAAGATTTCAAGTGTGGCCAGAACTTTCTATCAGATCAAAAGCCAGGCTCTTGCAAAGTCATTACAGTGCTTTCCATCTTTATTTCAGTAAAAAAATGCACCCAGCTTGGTGTTGGTTGTAAGAGTATAATCAAATTGCAGAATCATACTCTATTTAGTGCTGGTCCCATTGAAGCAAAGTTCCTGTTCGGTGGGAGGAGAGTCCCTTATAAGAGGAAAAACAATTGTGCCAGGTTTAATCAAAAGTGAAAGGGATCCAGAGAATGTTCCCTTTGAGCCACATAACCCACCGCTAATTTCAAGATGGGCTCTGAAACGAGGGTAATAAAAAACGTCCTTCAGAGTAACCAAGGAGGAGTGAAGAGCAACTCTGGCTGCAGCTAATGCCAACATCTGCAAGTCTGCTCCCTGCCACAGGAACGCTTTCTGCCTACCTGGAAAGCCATAAAAGAGGTAGGGGAGGGAGGAGGGAATAAAATCCCACCGCAACACCACTGAGGGAAATATCACTCCTTGGCTACAGGCTTATCATTTTTACTGTTCTCCAGCATTTCTCTCTCCTCCTTGACCTCCCCTGCACAAATATATACAGAGCCGAGGAGCAGGAACTCCTTAAAGACTAAAACAAGTGGGAAATCACTAAAACAAGTGGGAAATCACTCATCCTGAACGATGCAAGTTTGCTCGACAGGCACCGAGGACAGGCTTGGCTGCCTGAATAGCCCCTGATTATTGAAATACATTTATCAATTAGGGGGTTTTGCATATTATCAAACTCTTTCATTAACGATGCTTTAGCTGATTAGTCAGAACGTCACCATAAATACAGAGTTTTGACAGGCTGGAGGCAATTTATGACGTGGAAAATGTACTGACCTGCTCACATCAGGAAACCTGACTGGAAAATAAAGAACTTGGCACTTCGGTCTGATTATTTTTTCCAAATCCTTAGGTCTGTGGTCAGGAATCAGCTTCATAAATTTTCCAATGGACGTAAGAAATGATTCCATATTAAAAGCAGAGTTGAACACCACAACATCAGCAACCAAACTGTAAAAAGTGGTGAAGATTAATGAACATACTGTTGCCACAAAAGGAACAGAATTATTTTACATGTAGTGAAAATAGAATATATTTTCTTATAAACAAGCAAAAGGTGCAAATGAATACTAATCAAAATCAGCCTTTGCATGTGAATTAGGGGTAGCACATGTACCTTAACCAGAAATATCTTGATTTCTGTCTATTTAGCCTTTGAAAAAAATGTTTAACCTTTTTTAACTAATAATAAATTACTATTTTTAATGTAAAGGAGAACACCTTATTCTTGCTGTGGATTTTTAGTCATAAAATGGGAAGAACAGTATTACTGTCATACTTCTGAAAAGCATTATAAACAGGTAAGACTTGTTGTAACCTGACTTTTGGAGAATTAAACTCAGAAGAAAAGGAAAATTCCTTAGAAATATTCCTGCGTAATGAAGGACAACTTATGTTTGGTTACCCTACCTTCAACTGCCCATGTGTGTCAGGTAGCAGGATACTAGAGAAATGGGAGTGTTATTTTAACCTCTGTGGATATAATCCTGATTAGAAGGATATTCATTATATATATATATATATATATGTAAAAAATAAAAAATATATAGCATACAGTACCAAAAAAAAGTTTTAAAATGTTACATTAATATGCTCAATTTGACATATTAATGTAATGTTTTGTTTTTACTGCTGTGCTTTAAAATCGACCAGATCAATCATTTTAAGATGTAGTTTAATGACAACATAGGGCTTATTTCTCCACTTAGAGTCAGTCTGGAGAAAACAAGAAGCTACCAAAAACCTGAAATATCTGGAAATTTATCCTGGCAGTGCTGCCAGAATCTGAGCTACACCAACATACAGGCAACACTAACAGAGGTAAGAAATGCTTTATGGCCAGTTGGTTTTCTCAATATGTTATATATTGTAATACAGACCCATGGGTCATAAGATACATGGAGGACATGTGTTCATAAGTCACCAGGGTGGTGAAAAGTATATTTGAGGTGAGAGGCTGTCATTCATCCTCACTGCATCTCTCTGCTGTCTGGTCAAGAAAGAGAACTGACACTGCTCACCAAAACAGCAGGAGTCAGCAGGAAAAGCAAAAAAAACCCAACATTAGAGAGAGAAATAATCCTTTTCAAGCAGGCTGTGGGAGCTGAAACGCTTTCTGGCATCCCATCCTCTTCCCCACCTACGGTTTTTAACCCCTCAGTGCCTCAGTTTGGCACAAAAGTCATCTTTTCTGCACTGATTTACAGATGACATGAGGCAGTGCAGGAGCCCTGCACGTTTCTTTGCTGCTCTCTGACACGTAGCAAAGGCTCCAACATCATCATCTCAGCTTCTCTTGTGCATGAAGTCTTATCTGCCCTAACTTTTTCCTGCAGGCTCTGCAAATCGGTGGCAAATTAGAAAGATTACCTCTTTAAAAACATCAGGGACAAAACCCAGAATTCTCCTTCTTAGTGATCCAAAGCTTGGTGATATTAATGATCACCAAGCTGAAGATTCAAAGTCCTGTAACTTTAATTGTCTCCGAAACCTCTGCACAATACTGGAAAGATACATTTTTGCTTTCTACCACATATGGAAGATGGGAAGATGGCATCTCTTTGCAGATGTGGAGTAAGGAACAGCACAGAGGAGATGGCTTCTATCTTCTCTTAAACTGGGGTTTCTGCAGCAACAGAAATGGGAGGTGAATATTATATAATTTCATGGAGAAGCTATTGGAGGCTGCAGGAGGTACAATGGAGAATCTATTGCCCCATCCCTGGAAGTTGTTCAAGTCCAGGTTGAAAAGGGCTTGGAGCAACCTGGTCTAGTGGAAGGTGTCCCTGCCCAAAATGGGGGCTTGGAACGAGATGAGCCTGAGGGTTCTTTCCAATCCAAACCATTCCATGATTCTACGAGCTGTAAAAGTCATCTTTTTTTTTTTTTTAATAAGAGAAGGTACTTAAAACTGCATATTTTGAAGATGTTTGTCAGTTTACAACACATGCATGAAAAATAACTGTCATAATAAAGCAAAATATATATACAAAAAAAAAATATTCCTTGCCTGGTGCTGAAAAACACTTCTTTTTGTTAGAACATCTGAAAATGGCTGCTACTGTTTTCAAAAGATCTTTCACTCCACTTTCTTACTTTACAGCTCAGTAAGTGAAACATGTTGCAAATGCTGTGGCAGAAGCAGTTGCAGAATGGCCAGAGCATACACAGATCATTATTTGAGAAATTTCAACATCAACTGGCTTAGATTATAAACATGCAAAAGCTTAACTTTAACTTAAAATGCTCAATCCCCATTCTTAATAATTCTCCTACCAACAGAGAGGTGAGACAGACCACGGAAATGAATTTATTTCAGTTTAAAACAAGTGAGTTTTGCTGTTTCACTTAGGTCTGTGCAGTGCCTAACCACAAAGCTTTTCAGTGGTGCTGTTATTAACTTCTTTCATTAACTCAGATTCGAGAAATACATTTGTTTTTAGCAACAATAAAGGACCGCAGCCTTTAAAACGTCTGGGTATTTTAGCACTGCACAATTTCTGAATACTAGATGAAAGAAATATAAGGATTTATCTGGTATGTTTACTGCCCTCTCTTCACATGAAAAGTGCCGCAGTACATTTTAATTTCTGTTTATTTCCCTAAAACCCTCTCTGTAATTTCAGCTGGATGCAGTAAAAGCTATGGCCAAGCAAAGAGCTGAGTAGCTGCAGCTTTGTGAAGCATTTGTGAAACAAAGCATCACTTACAGCCAAGGCACAGGTTAAAATCCTCACCAGCAATGGGCACACCATGGCAGCATCGGTGGACTTTATGCAACAAACTGAGATGACTTTTTAGAGTACATTGTTTCTGTCACAGCATTTTTATCAACCTCTCCTCAGGACTCTGCTGGTACCTCAGTTTGCTACAGGGTCATTGTTTACAGAATCATAGAACGGCCTGGGTGGGAAGGGACCTCAAAGACCATCTCATTCCACTCCCCTGCCATGGGCAGGGACACCTTCCACTAGACCAGGTTGCTCCAAGCCCTGTCCAACCTGGCCTTGAGCACTTCCAGGGATGGGGCACCACAGCTTCTCTGGGCAACCTGTGCCAGGGCCTCACCACCCTCACAGGGAAAAACTTCTTCCTAATATCTAATTTAAACTTACTCGCTTTCAGTTTAAGGCCAATACCCCTTGTCCTGACACTACATGTTTTTGTAAAACATTAATACAGAATAATTAATAAAAAAAATGACACAGACAAGGACTCCTCAGGGTTATGATGCTTTAGACAGAAGGACACCTTAAATAACACAGAGTAGCACAAGCAACACCTACCATGAAAGAACCTGGTTGTATCCATACTGAAAATCCCTTTCCTGGCATTTCTGGACAGGATATGCCAATTGGTTCTCATGGAAGTAGAGGACCTTTTTCAATTTGCCAAGGTCAGGGCGGAGGGCAGCGAGTTCAGCCAGGTTAAGCACCGAGCTTGCAAAGAGGATCCTGGAAAACAAGGAGAGCAGTGTTTCCTGTCGGTGAGTGTGCTCACAGGGGTCACCCCTTCCCCTTCCCTCCTCTCCCCCCCTCCACCAAGAAAAACATAACCCCTATAGGGACACATCAATAGCTAAGCCTTAATACCATGTAGCAGCATTCAAAGTTTTGATCTCTTAAAAAGCAGCTGCTAAGAACCCAACTAGAAAAGCACCGAATCTCATTGGTCTTCCCAGCTCGGTTACAGAGAGATGCAAAATAAAAAAAAAAAAGCTGGATGGATTTTATTGAAAAAGGCAAGAAAAGCTGTATCTGAAGGACAAATGGAACAAAGATAAGGCTGACTAGGGAATACTTTGCTTGCCAGTTTCATTACACTTTACTTCTTTATGCAACCAACTACTGAAATTCAATATATGAGTAGGAATGGCACATGTTCATGTTATGACATAAACCCCTTTGATTTATGCAGTGCACTTATCTAGTATGGTCTGCTTTTCTTCCCCCCCCCCTCACCCTTTCTCTGTTTTACTTTCACATTTTTATTAGGTATCCTCTGTAATGAAATGTTGTTCCTACCCTTGCGCCCCAGTCCTGCTGCAGCACTCCCGCTATTCCACAGTGCACACCACTGCACGCATCCTTCAATTAGAGAAAGCAGGCACAAACAGCACTAACAAGCTGCTATCTTAGCCTTGTATAACTTCCCAGGCCATCAGAAAACGAATGTATTTAAATGTGTAATACGAAATCGCGACCCTACTGTAACCAGTGGTGGATTTCCCTGCATTTCACCAGAAGTATGGGAGCATCTCCTGGCCCCTGGCTCGCACTGCTTCCAAGCAAGCTGAATCCTGAACTTTTAGAGAGCTGCAGAGCCTCAGACATTTGTGTTCTGTGTTTCTTATCACAAGGGATTAAAAAAAAAAATAGAGATCCGGTATTTATTGCACACAGAACATGAAGCTTTAATAAACTACTTTCCAACACAGCCTGTTTCTGAATTGGTTTTTTTTGGTATGCACCATTTTAGTGATTCAGATTAAGAACTGATTTATGCAATGTTTTATTATTTTAAAATATTTCCTGTTTTTTCTATTTTTTCCCCTATTTTTATTCCCATTCTTCCTCTTTTTACACAAATTTTGTGTTCAAGGTTACTGCCAAACCCACATCACTAATGTCATAAACTTATGATTCTGGCTGTCAACCTCAAAACTCATGAACTTCCCCAAACGCTCATATATACCATAGTATATCATAGATATCACATAACATCATATCCTATGCTAACTTACGCCCTTCTTAGATAATCTGTATCTGCAGAACAAGCAGTTCCTAGAGAACAGATCCTGTATCCATCTTCATCAACCTGAGTCAATGCTGATCTGAAAGGCTTACAAAAGTAAGAGATGAATGTTATTGCCTTGTTCATCAAATATTTGATGGTTCTAGAGGGTCTGTCAAACAGAATGACAAGTAAGATACGAGCACAGGTTGATTACAAGCCATACTAGGAGGAAAAAATAGTTTTACGTAAGTCATTACTTATTTGTCACCATGAGTAATGACCTGTGGACCTTGTAATGACCTGGGTGCCAGGCTCAAAGCAGAGGCAGGAAAGCTTCCTGAGGGCGAAGCAATATCCCTGCTCGAACACTGCTGTGAGTTTAGCACTGGAGCGACAAAGAAAAATGTAAACTGGAGAAAACGCACCCCAAAAATCACAAAAATGAGATGAACTGGTTGCTTGGAAAAAATCAGGCTATTGATGGGACAAGAGAAAATGGTTTCCCACTGAAAAAGGGTGGGTTTACATTAGACATAGTAATAATTCTTGGCTGGGAGGGTGGTGAGGCCCTGGCACAGGTTGCCCAGAGAAGCTGTGGTTGCCCCTGGATCCCTGGAAGTGTCCAAGGTCAGGTTGGATGGGGCTTGGAGCAACCTGGGCTAGTGGAAGGTGTCCCTGCCCATGGCAGGGGGTGGAACAAGATGAGCTTTAAGGTGCCTTCCAATCCTTTTCTGTGACGAGTTAGGAAGAAAACTGATGCAGGATAGCATCGATGAACTTGGCTGAGTTTGAAGGAAGAGAGGGGAAAAAAGAGATGGCACATTGGGACTGAAAACATGGGAAACAGCAGAGAGCAAGGGTGGAAGTGGAAGCAGTGGAGGTGCCAAGGCTGACATGCTGACTGGAGAGAAAAGGGCAATGGGGAGACAAGGAGAGAAGAGATCCAATTTAAGCTTAGAGAAAACCATGTAGCTCTGAAACATCTGAACTTGCTCAGATTGACAATGGGATAATTAGGAGAAGAATATGAAAAAAAGATGGTTATAGCCACAGGAAAGGAAAATAGTGTTTGCAGTACTGGCTTAGGCAAACTGGAGGAATTCAATAGCATCATTAGAGTGTGCTGGAGGCTGGCTATGGCAAGAAGGACTGAAAACTTGGAAAGCTTGCAAGAAGTAGACCTAAATTTTCTTCACTGTAAATAGAAAGTGATAAGACTCAACTAACAAGCAGATCACTTATCACTGCCCAGCTCAGCAAAATAAACTGGTGTCAAGAGAAAACTGTTGCAATGACAAGCAGATTCAGATTTAGAGCCTGAAATGACACTGCTTACGTTTCTTACAGCAAGAAAGAAAAATAAAAATAAACCCATTTATTAGAAAACACCCTCCTTGACTCGCGTGCACTACTTCACAGCGCTTCCAGAATTTATCCCAAGTACGAGACACTCTTACACTTGCTTCTTTACTGGCATAAAAGCTGTTAACTACCAGCACTAACCAATTTCCCCGGGTTTATAAGCTTAAATAACACCTGACAGCACGATTCCCCGTGAACATGCCCACAGAGCAGCCGCGTACGTGGCTAATGGACTCACGCAGGGCACTGGAGGATATGCTGGAGTGTATTTCCATTTAACACCTATTACAAGGGGAAGAAAGGAAAGTTTATTATAATGGGACGTGCGACATAAATATATGTCAGTTGTCATTCCGTGTGACATCAACTTTCATTTTACCTCGGGTTATTATTTAAGTAATAAATCCTAACAAGGTGAGCTTTATCATCCCACGGAGTGTATCCGGGAGGTAGAGACACAAGGTGATGGCAAGAACGCTCGAAACATGATAATTCCTGACAGCTGCTGCTTGAGCACAAGTTAAATTGAACAGTTTATCTCAGCATAAAGATGTTATAAGGTTTTATGTTTAATTTAAAAAAATTAACATAAAACCCAGAGAAAGCAGAGTTAGGCAATCTTTCACAAACATGACATACTACAATCACTGTATAAGCTGGATTAGTACTTATTACCATGCTACTAGAGAATTAAGCTGTTTTTAGACCACCAAAGAGCTTTAAATTGCAACTTTTGTCTCTGTAAGAGAAACCTATATTTAAAACGTCTGCTAAATTCAAATTAACAGCTACATCATTAACTTACCATCTCACAAAACCCCCTACAATTCAACCGCTATTATGGTATCCTTATCGAGACCTATCAACACCACAGCATTTAATACATACAGTACTCTTCAATAAATACAGCGTGTGAATCCTCACTAAACCTGCGCTGAAGGTCACATTCCTAACACACTGCCTTAGCCCTCCTCTCCAAAATATCCCTGAGTACTCTGGTGTGGGACAAATGACCTTCTCCCACAGAGCAGTAGCCCCACTGCCTTGGAAACTGGCCAAATTTCAGGGCCACCATCACACAAGCTGCAGTCTAACACTGCATCATCTTGTGCATCATCTGAATCAGTTCACAGTCCTTCTGAGTAACTACTTGTGTGAAATCAGTTAAGCATGTGCTTAACTAATTGAAATATTCCTGGGAAGGAAGCTGAGCATTCCTGCAGGTTTAGAGCTGTGGCATGTCCAGAGAATGCTCTGCTCTTTGCTATTGTCTTCCCCATTATTTCGCTCTAAAGGACTGAAAATCAGTAAAATATAAAAGCCTTTACTTTTTTTTTTAAATACCAGCAGACAAAATGACTAATACAGGTTTCCACTTATATCAAACAAATTATAATAGTGAAGGTGCTAAAGCATTTTTATTTGGTTTTATAAATCTTCTTTGTGTCACACAGCCGTGATTTACTCTTTTATGGCATTGCCCTAAATCTTTCAATTAAATTCCCATGCAACTTAACTAAAAACACATTTTGCCTTCCCCTTGGGAGACCACACAGGGCATATTTATGTATCTATGGATATGGAGGCTGAACTCCACCAGGCTTATGGCACAAAGCACATTTAAAACAGCACCTGAGTTGTACTGGAATGTTTCCCCTGTCTGGCAAAAGCTCTGCCAGCACGAAGGACAGATGGACATGAGCACCTCAAGGCAGCACAGGTAAACCAGTGCTCCCTGGAAAAGGAGAACTGCTGCAGGATACGATCCCACAGCGGCAGTAGGGACCCTGCTTCTCTACAAATGAAACACTAAATCATAATTCTCTGCTGCAAAACAACTACAGCCACAGTAAAATGAGTTCATGATTGAAGACCTGGCAGTCCAGAAAAGAGGCACGAGCGCTCTTTGTCTGCCAGGTGTAGTATTACAATAAAACGGACTTAAGATTTGGGTAGGAGTACAAATATGAGCCTCTTAGAGGAAATGGGTACTAAAAAAAACACTGTTCAATAGATGGCACTGACTGAACCAGTCAGATGCTGGCACGGGTTGCCCAGAGAAGCTGTGGTGCCCCATCCCTGGAAGTGTTCAAGGCCAGGTTGGACAGGGCTTGGAGCAACCTGGGTTAGTGGAAGGTGCCCCTGCCCATGGCAGGTGTTGGAACAAGATGAGCTTGAGGGTCCCTTCCAATCCAAACCATTCTGTGATTCTATTTCTGGATTGCATTAGAGTTTACCCAAACCATTCTGCTCTTTGTTGCCTCCTTAAAGGCCAAGGCAAAGCCAAGAGGTCTGACCCTAAACAGAATCACCTCAAGAAACAGAGGCTTCAAAGGTGATGGAGGCTTCAAGCTCCTCAAGATCAAACCTCTAGTTTCCTTGATTTCAACCCAGAAATTAAACAAGTCCATGGATTTGGCTTTAAGTTATCTTTCAAATGTAAACTGTATATCAAATATCACTTTTTGTGCCTGGAATGTTAAACAGAACAGTTATTTTTGTTTATTATTACACACAATTTTACATGATCAACTTGCAGAAGTTGCATTTTTATCACTAGCCCAAGAATACACAAATTACAGTCCCGTATAAAATGCTTTTCCCTTTCCCATTACACAATACATGACACTGAATTTCTGAACAATAAATACTAATAAGTGATAATATATGACAGTATACAGTATAATAAATAATAAATTAACAATAATTTTTGACATGGAATATACAAATGTCAGAAAATGCTTATAGATATTATACCTCATAAATTAAGGTTCTGTAGATAGAGCATAATTTGAAATGTTTACAGAAATAATTAAGTCTTACTATTTTAATGTTCTTTATTTTTCAGAACAAATCACAAGGGTTGTCATGCCTTTCATCTTAATTAGGCCATGTGTTTGTCTTATTTATTTCTATGTACTTTCATAAACGTTTACAAATATTAATTGTAAAGAAAAATATTTTTTCCTCTTGCTGTAATTGCTATATGTACATATAGTACACAGTGATAAATATTCAGTTCAATAGGTTTGGATTTGGGGGTTGCCTTGTATGCTGAAATATAGTAGGAATGAAGAGCTTGGTTTGACTTCATATTGCCATTCCTTTTTCTGTATATCTTTTTATTTAAAAATTCACCATTTAAAATACTCAAGAAGTTACATAAATGCATTTTTTCATTCATTAATTATTTGGGTTCTCTCTCAATTCCTTCCTATCCCTCTGAATCTTTATTTCAACCAGCTATTAGAGGATTTACATACAATCAAATCTCAGAATCCAATTTTAGGGCCAGATCCCCATACGACACAACTGGTTAAGAATCAGCCTTCAACATTTACCACTATTTTCAATGACTTTTAACTCTAAAAGATACAGAAAACTATGTGAAAACAGTTAATCAAAACTACTTTGCTATTCAACATCACAAAGGAAGCTTGAAAGAGACTCTCACAGAGCAGACTTTTGAGGGGGAGTGTATTTTGTTTGGATTGCTTTGCTTTTTAGGCAATGACACTGAAGCTTCTTGAATTTTATTAAGTGTGTGGCACTATTTTTTTCCCTGAATTGTAATTAAATTTGGCTTCAATTAATTACTGACAGATGCACATTTTTACTTTAGTGGCCAGATTGTTCACCATGGGCTACATCAGCCTCGCTGTTCCCACGAAGGGAGAGGTCAGGACCAAGCAGTTATAGCTGTGGTGATGGGGGGAAGGAGAAAGCCATGAATCCACATCATCTTCCTCACTCAGATTTTGTCAGCAACAAATAATGAAGCAAAGGAATTTTATTAGAGCAGAGCATAAGCAAATCAGAATAATTTTCACCCACTAGTGAAAAGTAGCCGTTGTTGGATGGTTTCTATGGCCAGACTCACTCTGCTCAAATAGATGGAGCAAGGAAAAAGCAGGAAGCGAGAAAAACAAAGGATATAGTGAATGAGGGTAACAAATTCACCAAAGGTAAATACACAGGATATAGTGACGTATAGTGAAAAGACTTTTTAAAAAGAAAAATGCATGTAAAACTGATGTTCTACTCAATTAGGCAACATTTAAACAGTGTTCTTTATTGTTTAAAGGCTGCAAATCCATTTCACCGGGTATTTTATCTGTCCAACTCTGGAGAGGAGCCAAACATGTCAAATGACTGGCATGAACAAAGCAATATGGTCAAGATGTTGTAGCAACATGGAGAAGTCCTAAGGCTACACATAACACTACTATTCAATAGCAAATCTGAACTACAAATTTTGAGGATCGTTACTTCACGTCACCTGGTGTCAGTTCGGATCCAGGATGACACAGAAGAAACAGTCCACCTGATGGATATATGGATTTCACTGCAAGTGAGACTGGTTTATCCCACTGAAAGGGAATCAAACTCAGTGCAGCACAGACCCACCAAAATACTGAGTTTCCCTTACAAACGTTTGTACCAAGAGATGCTCAAATGAAATAACAAATGGCTGATTTTCCACTATTTCAATAAATTCTGGCAAACTGAAAACTCAAATCTTCCCCAATGCTCAGGTTTACACATTTTGTATCTTAAAACAACAGAACACCCACTCACTCTGCACAATTGCAGAGAAGATCATGGAATCATAGGATGGTTTGGGTTGGAAGGGACCTTAAATATCATCCAGTTCCAATCCCCTCCTGTGGGAAAGATTTACAGACTGTTTAGTGTTACATTTCAAGTGCCCCAAAAACCCTGTTCTCCAAAGTATTTCAGATTGCTTTTTATGTTGCTTTATGCACCTTCATATCTAAACACTTTTTTTTTTTTAGAAATTTGAAGACTGTCACTAAAAGGGACTTAGTTTTCTTAGCAAACAGCTTTCACATTTTTCTAATATCCCACAGCTCTGATTTCAGCTCACACGATCCATGAGCAGCAAGTCTTTTAAAAAATATTTTTATGGAAGGTCTCAGCTAATTTCCCCCAAAAACTCCCACTCCAGAGCATCAATCCAAAGCATAACTACTGCCTAAGAATGGGGACCTCAGGAAAAGCAGGATTCTTCCCAGAAAACTAATACAGTCCTCGAAAAAGCTCAGACTGTCATAAAACCTGAGCAGCTGGCAACTCTGTCACCATGAAGTATCCATATGGAAGACCGAGATGTGTCAAACTACCCAAAACGAGTTTGGATAGTGCAGAAGATGGAATAAATAATTCAGTATCTTCAACACTTTCAACAGCAGGTAGTAGATATGCTACCTGCTCCTACAACGTGCCAAAATGTAACATGTGAGTGAGAGCGAGCGAGAGAATGTGAGTATCTCCAACCTGTTTTCATGAGGATATTTTGCTCGAGGAACTTCTCTTTTTAGAGGCATATGATCCGTATCAGATGTTTGTCAGGAGCAGGCAGCACCACAGAACATTAGGAATAACTTAGTGATTTTAATATATATTCACAAAGTGAATTCACAAAGTCCTTCATATACACATACTAAAAAAAAAAAAAAGTATTTTAATCAAATATTACAAGAAATATGAAATGAAATTATGTATTTCTCCCAAATGCCCTTCACACTTCTCTAATATTTGTTGCTGCAGCATAGTGGCAACTTTCCTGTCTTAATATAAGCCGAGCAAACTATTCCATGTGCTCAGTGAACTGGCAATCAGATCCACAGTTTAAATATTTCTGCTCTGTGTTCATGACATAGTTCAACTATAAAACTACATTGTGCAGTGTCAGTCTTCTGCCACTTCTTCCCATAAGAAACAGTCACACACTGGTGCATAAACATTCATCATTTATACTTAGAGAAGATAAAGTGACACTTCTGTTCCCTAAGAAATTAAAATGAGGTAATTTAATGCTTAAGGGTCTCCAGACCCGTATTTGGAGGAGCAAACCCCTACCTACACAGATTTATCCACCAGCACTTCATCAAAAACACAGGGACAGCAGGTAGACTGATATTTAAAAGCACATCAATACAGAAAATGTCAGGTTTTGTGTCTTACACACTATTTTCAGCCCCTGCACTTTCTGATAAGAACATTTCTTAACTGAGCAAAGCCCACACTCGCTACCAGATTTGAATGATTCCACCGAAATGGCTGAGCGACCGACTGAAGTGAGATTTCAAAGAAGTGAGACAAACACTCTCCTAAACTCAAAAGCTGCCAAACATATTTCATCAGACTTTCAAAAGATAATTGTTTTGTCTGTTCTGAATTAAGCTTTAAGTGCTTTAAGAAAGGTTTCTCTACAAACATGGCTAAAGATCACAAAGGGGAGCATTTGGAATGAATGGAACCCTTCAGTCATGTATTTATTTAATATCACTTGCATCATGCCTGGCATATACCATAAGCTGGTTTATTTCCATTTCCATAACATGATTTTAAGGGTAATCTGCACTGATGTCCTACCATTTTATTTCACATGTTATCATAACTGGGCTTTATTTATAATGCAACCAGGGAAAGAGAAGGAATAAAAGGGTCTCAGCTGTGCATCTTGGAACTCCTGACATGGGATATAAGGGATCAACCAGTTCTGGAAGATAAAAAAAAAAAAAAAGTCTTTTGCCCATTTTACTTCTCCAGCTCCTGGCTGAGAGTTTTGCAGGGTTAAAAACTACAACAGGCATTTACAGTCATGTCTGGTCAACTTGCACAACGTGGATGTGTTCCTTGAGTAAGTAACCCATATCTCCACACTGCAAAATGTTGAGATTTCCCCACGTGGAAAATTCCAATAATAAAATAATACTTTAATAAAAATACTTCTAGGTTTCCATATACTTTGTAAATTATGTTTTTCCAACACATCTCATAACCATTTATTACTTCAGAATTCCTTTTATCATTAAATAAAGCATCCAGTGCTGAATGCCCACTATTCCCCAGGAACATGAAAGAGAAACACACGCCTCTGGGGTTGAAATCTTACGTAATCAAGTCAGAACACCACACCAAATGCTTTTTAATCTTCAAGATTAAGAAACTGAGGCCAAGGCTTGCTTATCAAAGGCCACCAGGAGAACCAGGGCCACAGTGAGAACTCAGGAGCCTGAGCCAGAGTTGAAGATAAGTGAGTGTCACGATCTAGTGATTTAATCAACTCATATATGACCACGTCACGGTTTATGTATCTTACGGACCCTGCTCACCACAGTACCTGACAGATGTCCCAAAATATTATCTTTGTGAGACCATACAGAATGATTCAGTATTTCCAGATATCATATTTTCAGTCACAGATAGATGTATATGCACTGTGTTTTTGTGTGCATGCACATGCAGATACATGACATATATACATACTGTATACATATATATTTTCTAGCAAAATCCACCACGAACCATTCTGAATTGAACTGTGCAAACTGTGGCCAGGAAAACTGTTGACAACAGCTAGTTTGTTACTGAGAAAAGACCACTCTCCATCACAGAAAGCTAAAAATTTGTTCAAGATGGCTGGGCAATGAGCTTTCATATCTGCAAAACCTGAGCACAGCAAGGTAGTTTTGGTCGAAGTCTCCAAATAACACCACTTTTCCAACGATGCCTTTGAGCTACACATAAAACCTTTCAGGAGCTCCTGAAAAGGAAACTTGACTCAAGCTGTTTGTCAAGACAACTGAAGATGTTCTTTGGAATGTATTTCCAAAAAGGTTCTGGAGCACTGGTAGCTGTGCAATCATATGGGATTAACTTTCTGTATATATCTCTATATATTGCTGAAAGAAACAAATTAACTTGAAAATTCAGAGTTCTTTATACAGCCCTGTGCTCTTAGGTACAAATATTTAAGTAATCTTTACTTCCTGTCAAACACTGAAATGGATATTAAATTATATTAAATTATTATAGATACAAGTAGTAAAGTTTCTTTGCTGCTTTCTCTGTTATCTTCTGCATCTTGGTATTTCTTACACTGAGTATAAAAGTTATTTTAATATTAACTGTGATTTAAATTCCTGCTTCTGTTGAAACACTAAGTCTGTGCAGGATGTATAAACACCTGCCCAGAAGCCTCATGAATTTTCCCTGTAAGGGATCACTCTACAAACTGGTTCAGGAAAACAGTATTTATTCACAAGATTCCTCTCCTCAGTGATTTCAGGATGTCAACCCTTCATCCACCCTTTCTTTTTTTTTTTACTTTAAAATAAATGAATAAATAAACAAACCCCATAGAAGGAAGGAACTTGACCATTCCAGTCTCAGCTAAAACCAAAATTCCCTGCTAAGCACTATGACCACCACTAGTATCTGCTCAGCATGGTGGGAGCTGCCCAACCTGCAGGAACACAGAAAGGGTGAAATTCTCCTCTTGACTTCATATATGAAATTAAAGACAGGAATACAGTTAATATTTTAAAGAAAAGAAAAAAAATAAATGTGGGAAATGTCCCTCTCTCCTCTTCCAGGATCTGTGGATTGACTTGATGGGAAAGAAGCAATCTGGTAGATAAAAGATAACAAATTTAATATTTTCCTTCTTTCCTATTCCTGTGTAATAGTAGAAAGAACAAAATCAAGAAGCAAGGAACTACTGGGAAAAAAAAAAAAATCAAGCCAAAATTACATCCGTCAGGGTGATGGAGTGCAGTGTCCTGCCCAGTCCCACCACAGGCCTCCTTGGGGCTACTGTTTCAAGTAAAAATTAAACAAGATGACACAGAAACAGTTCGAGATTGACATTTTCCAGCTTTGTGTCATGTTACATTATTTGAATGAATCTCAACTTTTAAAAACATCCAAAGAAAAGTGAGTGAGGGCTGTATAAAAAAGACGTGGAGGAAATAAGACTCCCACTAGAAACAAATCAGCCACCCATGGTGAGTTCTACCAAAGGTAAGAATATTCTTAAAAGACATTGTTACCTATCCCATCCACTCTCTTTTTATTGCCACATTAACATGAAAAATGCACATTATTCTACCAGTATTTTTTCCCTGTGACTTCACTCAGGTCCATCTCACAAGGGTTGCTGGATGAAGCCCAGTGTTTCCACCACTGCACCCTCAACGTTCAGAGTCACACAACACAAGGACTCCACTTTATTGGAAGGATACAGCCTCAAAACTCCAGAAAAAAAGCTCTTCAGAAGTATAAAAATAATATGCAGGACTTTTTTCTCAGTTACCAAGAAATTTGAAGCAGCCAGCACTCAACCTCCCTCTTCTCAGCACTCAAAAGCACTTACAGAAAGCCTGTTCTTAACCCTGCCGCCCAGAAAAAATTCCCTTTTATCTTCCATTTATTTTCATTTTTACCTGAAAGGCAGAAAAGAGTTGGGCTTTTATGTACACCAAAGACAAACTGGACTTTTTTTGCAGCGTATTAGATTGCGGTCGACTTCCCCTTCGATCTGAATGGATGCATACCTGAATTTCCACCAAAAAAACCAACAATTTTGCCTTTCTGATTTAAGCCCGGCACGTATTTAATGCTAACGTTCATCTACCCATGTTCTCACTGTTTGAGAACTCGGCGCAGGTGTTATTAATAAAATAAATTTATTTTTAAAAAGGATGCTATTCTATAAGCTTTGAAGCTCACACATAGTCTAACTTAAGCCAGCTTGGGCTCATCTGGTCTTTAAATGACTCCTTTCATGTGGTCAGCCCACGAGCCATACGTACTGCTGCTCAATCACGCCACTGTACATCGTCAGCGCGAGGATGATTTGCATGATTTGCATTTCCTGTACGCTCCGGCTTCAATGAGCTCTAAAAGCACCACGTACAAAAGAAACCACCGCCAAGTAATGCAAAGATTTTTAGTTAAACCAGATGAGAACTATTTTAAGTCAGGCTGCCAATACTGAAAAAGAAAAAAAAAAAATAAGGAAAAAAAATTTAAAAAAAAAAAAAAAAAAAGGGGGGGGGAGGTTGGGAAATGTCTCGGGGATATCCTGTTGAATAAGGATTTATTTGGAGGGAATCTGAACTTTAGATTCATAACCTTACTTTTAAAATATAAAAGTTGTATGAATTCCTTCAGCAAGAACGTTTTTCCCCCCCTCAATATTTCTTAGCTTTTGGCACCACGTTGTATTATTTATTTACTTAATAGCACATAAAATGGATACTGATTATATTTGGCTTTATAAGGTAGGAAAACTAATCTAATCAAACTGAATTCACCGATTGCTGGTTAAAACTTCTCCCTATGAAGAAATCTTTCATTTTACCCCAAATGATCAATAAAAGCTGTTGGACAAACAGCTATGACAGAAACAGCATTACAGTGGGCTTCAATGAATAAGAACTAAAGTAAAAAAAAGAAAAAATGTACCAGAACCTCGTCGTCATGAAAAACAGAGACAGATGGGGAGCCAGACCTATATGATGCTACAAATAGATGAATATCTTGTAAAGATTTCAACAAATGTTATAAGACCCAGTCAAAATCTGAAAAAGTACAGTGCAGCAGCACAAGCAAATCTGAAGCTCACCTGAAATCTGAGCCATAATGTCATCATTATATAGATTACCAACATTTCAAAATTAACAATAAAAATAGAGAGTGTCTTTAAAGCCTTTTTGAAATCTATTCTAAATAATGGCACAATTAGTAATGTCATTATTTAGTACAAAGAAAATAAAATTAAGAAAGTTGGCTTTAACAACTACTTTGGAGATGAGGTGTGTCCTTTTCCAAACTTAAAAATAAAGGTGGGCGCACGCACTTCATGCTTCAATATTGGATTTTATGGCAAATCTCTCTTCAAAAATAGATAAATTCAGATGACTGAAGAATAGCAGGCTGATAGAGTGGGCTGCATGTGACCAGCTACAGGGCGTACATCACGTCTGCCTGGTAGAGACCCAAGACAGGCTGCTCGAGGAATCTGCATATCATCACACTCCCTAAAAACCACAGCAAACTCCCAGGGCTGTCACTTCCAAAGGACACTCATTTTTAGAAAATTAAGTTGCATCTTCCTTTTTTTTTTTTCCCCCTTCTGTATTGTTCAAATGTAACCAAATATCAGATGTGGGAGAAACTGTTACCGAGGGGTTAAATTCTGCCCTGAATACAAAAATTCCACTTATTTCATTGTTGTCTGCAAATACACAGTCAAGAGAAACATTTAATCACAACATGCAGTTTCTATATTGTGACTGTAAGATTTAGTAATCGAAATGGCTACCAGGATAAAAATGCATTCTGTCATTTTTCCACTTAGAGAGCCCCTGTATAATGCTCTTATTTAAAGGTCAGCTAATTTTATTATGGAAAGTAACTAATAACCTTTATTAATTCTTAGGCTCGCCATTCTCGAGCTCGTCAACCAAATAAATAATACACTGCAGGAAGATATGATACAAACCAAGCTGTTGAATACAATCTCTCCGTGTTTGCAACAGACAAAAGAGGTCATTAGAAATTTAATACATGGGGTTTTTTTGCTCTGGAAATTAGGAAAATAGGGATAGACAGAGCTTTTTAAAAGCCAGGTTGCTCGTCCTCCCCCCTGCTCCAAGATGCTGAGGCCACCAAATGAGGTGCTGAATCCACTAATATCCAAGCACAACCACGATCCCAAATGTTATGTTGCACCTTTTTTTATGTAATTTCCTACATTTGCAGGATGTGCACAATATTGGAGACCATAAGAATTTTGCTTAGAAAGTTTTTCTGCTTTCACTTAATAAAAATGACTGAACAACGTGGAAATATCGAAGTTAAAAATATATGTATTTATATTTTATTCTCACTATACTTCTTGTATGGGAAGCATTAGTACATTGCACACTATAAAAAATAACACAAGATTTTCCACTTTTATTAAGTATTTTTTGTTTTCCAGAAGTACCTCAGAATCCAGCATTATTCATGGTCAGCCTTTCCTAGCACACTGCGTTGGGCGAGTTTGTTCCTAAGAAACATTACAACGCTTGAAACTAAAAATAGATGGTTATTTTTAGCTATTTAATCACATGAGGAAAAGACACAGTTTGTATCAGTCTTCTTTAATTTACAGAATAATTCCATAACGCGCCCTGTGTGTATATCACGAAAATCCCTGGCACACAACCTCCAGGCTCCCACACCGGCTGCAAGTGGAAGCAAAATGGGGTTTAAAAGATTCCAGCAACAATAGTCTTGTGACTAAATCAGAAACAGAAGCACAAGTCATGAGCCAAACAGATACCTATCGGTTTCCTTGAGCTTAATCTGATTAAAACATGGCTCTCAAAAATATTTAATAGAATGCCACGTCAGAGAGCAGGCAAATGATAAAAATAGTTCATGACAGGAAATCATTATTAAAGCAGCACTACTTGTGTATCTGTTATGGAAATTTCCCTGTAATTTTTCGAGGTTTCCCCTTATGCTTTTTCTTGAGTTGCTGTGACACTTCTTTTTTTTTTTATCCCCTCAATGGTGTGTAAGTTTGAGATGTAAAAAGAAAATTATCACTGCAATTTTCCAACTATACTCTGCTCAATACCATCTCAAGTGTGTCATACATCATCTTGCCATTCACTTGAACAAAAAAAATCACATAATATGCAGAGGTAGAAAATAATCCAAAATGGGGAAATGTCAGTAGGGCAAAACGACATTCATAAGCCAACACAGGGGAAAATACAATAAATAAATAAACAAATAAATTTTATCTTAATTTTAAGGGCTTTCATAATAAAAGACTCTTAAGAATGTTTCAGTTGGGGAAAATTTCTATGAAGAGCTGCTGGGAACAACAGGAGAGTTGTTCTAGAGTTGACCAACCAACATCAGAAGAACAAAACTGTTGATAATAGACTATCACAAATCAACCTTAACGTTTTAAGAAGTTTACAAAAATAAAATTTAGAACCCTAAAAAAAAAAACCATCATGACTTCTATCACAACCATCCCCCAAATTATCCTTTAGAGCATTCCATAAAATATGAACTAGACTTGCAGCATCTTGTTCAGCCTTTAGTTACATAATCCAGAAAAAGCTTTTGCACCCAAAAAACACCAACCAAACAAAAAAATACTTTTACAAGATCTTATCTTGTAAAAGGTTGACTCCAATTCCTAATCCCTACTTTGCCATCTTAAACAGACTTCAACAAACTTCAACAGCCACCCCCAAAAACCTTTAGATTCTTTTTAAAATGTCACTGGTAGGGAAAAAAAAAAAATCCATCCATCAAATTAGCTTTTCAATAAAAACAGATATTTCATCTCTAATGATGATTCCCAGCTTCCCCAAAGAAAAGCAAGGATTACTAGATCACTGATGTTCTGGCTTTCCATGAGGACACCCAACATCCCTCCTGTACCACCACTTGTCCTCCAGCCAGCCCCTGTGCCCAGCAGCCTCTGCCACTGCACATGGATACTCAAACACAGGCAGGTTTTTAAAATTTAGGTCAAACTCGTAATTATTTGCCACTGGCACATCATAAGACAAACACATGATGTGGGGAAACAACGAGGTGCTTCACAGAGATGTATCTTAGATGGAATCAGGGCTGGCCTTTAATTAAACTCCAACTACTGCCCACCTAAAATCCAGGGGCGCCAGTGCACCACAGCAACAATGATACATTTTAAAGACAGAGACACCATATGTTTTGCAAGTGTCTCTAAGGCCTCCTTGAGTTCTGTCCTGGGTATACAGCCAAGCTCTATCTGACTCAGCATGAAAGGGAACGTGCATCCTATTAACAGCAGTGCTTAAACCTTATTCCATAAAGAGTTTTCCAAGAGCACCCACATCTATTCTTCTTAATATCCCTCCCACATTAAGAAATTATTATCTAATACAGGGAGTAATCAGCTCATGGTCTTACTACAGTCATCCTCCTTGACAAAGCAGGGAAAAAAACACCCAACTGCGAAGCATTAGAGAGTCAAGGTTCAAAACATCCCCGTTTATTGAGATCAATGCAAATTTATTTAGATCTCAGTGCAACAAGACCAAGTGCTGTCTCCTGATACAGACTGGTAAATTCAAAGCCTCTATTTCTGCAGTGGATCTCTACCAGGACACATGGAATGTCACAGCAAAGGACACACAGTCTGAACTGAGGGAAGAAAAGCTGGTGACAGTAAAACCAGAACTAGTTTTAATGTTAACTTTTAACATATTACCATGACAGAACACGGTATAGCACAGAAATTTTATGTTTTCCTGCCATTAAACAGCTTCCTAAACTGAAATACCATTATAGAAACATAGGCTAATAGATAATTTAGTTATTACAGTATTAATAGCAGGAATGACATTAAGAACAAGCCATAAGACAGAGTCAAGCAGGCCCTTCCAGGTGAGAACTGAATGGGCAGAGTTCAGGTGTGCACCAAGTGCTATCCAGGTCGATGCCAATTTGTTCCCAACATGCCTTCTCTCATTCCATACCCCCCTCTCCAATCCATTTTCTCTATATTACCCCAGGAAATGAGACATGTAAAAGGAAAATAGACATTTTTTTGTGGTTCTGAGGATCAAAAACACGTATGTGTAGAATTATATAGAGGGCCAGAACACCTCCCATCGCTTCAGGCTAAATGAGTCATCCACTTCAGAATAATGACCAGTAATTAAACAAGAACCTGTAAAGCTGTTAAGTGCCTGTAACAATTCCAACCTATGACACTGAAGGGATACAAGCTTCCCACGTACTGAAACCATCCATGTGATCTATCATACAGTGGAGCCGCTTGCAAAATAACCTCTCACCTATGGAAATTCTTCTCCTCAAGAAGCCAAACAAAAACAATTTAAAATATTTATTGGCATAAATTTCAGCTCTGTTCCATAAACTGCTGAAGAGACATGACATCATGCTGACTACCTAGACCCGTCTGGTGGATAATAGCCCCAGATTGCAGGCTGAAGACTAAACTGCAGGAGTGTTGGAAGGCTGAGAATCTACAGGTCACCACAGATGCTCAACACAAATCTGACTCACCAAAGCCAGAGCTGACACTCCAGCAAATATAGGAGGTCTGGTGGTGGCAGAGGGTGACACCACAAAAACAAGTCTTGCAATATTTTTGTCTTCTTTTCAGCCTCCTTGGACTGGAAGGAGGAAGGTTTTCCTTTAAGGGGACACAATTGTTCCATCTTCCAGTCCCTGTACTCATAGTTTTGCTTTCATGTTGTACTGACTCTACATATTTCCTGATGCATTAGCAAAATAATTAGCAAGCTCCATGCTCCAATAGGGCATTTCCAACAGTTTTCTATCAGCACAGCAAGCTGCACTTCCCTGTGCTCCCTGGTTTCTTCTTCCACATTTCTAGACCTGAGTTACATGACCTTAAACTTTCAGTGCTTTGCTGAAGTCCTTTCACGCAGCTCATTTCTAAATCTTACTCGTCTGCAAGTACTTGTTTTTCCCTTTCTAGCCCCTTACATCTCTAAGTGCCAAGCACTTGGCCAGCCAATATTCCCAAATCAGGCTTCAAAGACTCAGTTCTGAATCGTCTTGACTCAGGATGTGACAAGAAGGGGCAGGGACCCCCCAAAAGCATGGCACTCTGCTCCTGCAGGAAGGAGCAGATGGCCACCTTCCAGATGGCCGCCAACCTCGTCTCACCAATTCCAACATCTGTACCTTGAATTACATCTCAGAGGATGGTCCTGAGACAGACTGCAGGTCACTGCCCAGGGCCCCGCCGGCTACGCAGCTTCTCCACAAGCCAAAGCATTTTGCAAAATGCAGAATGACAAGCCTGAAAAAAGGTTAAGGCTAATTAAAGTTTGTAGCAGGGCACAGTTGAAAAAGAGTTCAAAAGTAGACGTTAAGGAGAAACCCATTTAAATACATATATTTTAAGTGTATCTCAATTCTGGGGAGACTTTTTCTCTCCAGCCACAAACATCCTGTGCTTTCCACTCGGCACCTTGTAAACCAGGAATTAAGATGTGAACCATGAAAACCCAACCAGTGCCAATGGTTTTGCTCCCAGGTCACCCCACAGCTGAGAACGGGTTTATTTTTCAGCTTCCAGACCAAAAGTCTCTCACAGGACTACAAGAACACTTAACAATGGGTTGGATCCAGCTTTGAACATGATAAACTTCCCAAGACTCAGGGAAACAGCGGTCAATGAATTTTAGCTTGAAGTAGCCAAAGAGTAATTTGTGAGTTCTGTACCATCTAGATCTAATTTTAACGCAGCCACAAATTACATTGTTTCTTCATATGAACTTAATCCAAGTCCTCTTTGGGGCAGTTAAACTTGAAACCTACCAACAGGAAGGTAACCAAACAATTTTGTCTGCCACAATAAGAGGTTGGTATGAATTAATGGTTTCACGAATTTTACAGCATATATTCTTCTACAGTTTATTTAATAAATTCATAAATTGTTACTGCTTTCTTCTTCTGAGTGCATAATTTCCTCAAGAAAACTGTTTCTAGACATTTAAAAGAAAAACGTGTGTTTTACAATAGGAAAAGGGAGTACACTGCATTTAAAAATCCATTAAAATATAAAATTCTGGTTACAGGCTCAACAATCTGCCTAATTAGTTTTTCCTAATTAGCAGGATGCTCTAACCTCTTTAATAAGACTTCTGTGGACAGAATGTTCCATATTGGTTATCCATCTGAGGAAAAAACTACACAAATACTTCTTAAGTGCAGCTAATAGAACAAGTGTGGTTGGGCTTCATGGTCAGAAGGCTGCTCTGGCATGTAATACTGGCAATCTGCAAAAACATGAAATATTCTACCTTAAATACTCTACTGCTCACACTAAACACCCCTCTGTATTTTCAAGACAAAATTAAAGATGTTATACACACAAGTTAATGATGTTACAGTTTTAAGCCACATGATGGGAGGCAAAATAAATATATAAAATAAGATTTAAATAAAATAAAAATTAAAATAAAATACGGATGGATGGATCAAAACACACCACAGAAAAGTGAACTGAAGAGATAAGGGGAAGGCAAATACCACAGTCATGCTGTAACAACCCAGAGCATGGCTGCAAAGGTGTTTTCCTCCACAGCAAAGCACTTGCTTGGTGCACACAGCTTTTGTACCTTCTTCTTCATCATTCACAGTCTCGGTGTGTACCTAGCAATGAAGAGGCAACAATATTACCTCCTGGTCCCCTCTTATCCAATAAAACCCATTCTTTTTATTACTATATATCAATCCTGTAATTCAAGGACTAGCAGCTAAGAGAAATGCAGAGCCCCAGCAGCATCTGTGGTCAGAGACAAACATTCAAGATAAAGAAAACTCAGGCCCCTGTTCCATTAGGAGTTTGCAGAGCAGCTGCTGAGCTTCATCTCAACAGCTGAAATATCCCTTATACTCCTTAAATGCGCAGGAAGCACACAAGCTTCTCAAACTCACTCCCTGCCACCAATTCATTCACCCCGATTCCACCCGTGGCCTGAACATGTTGGTCTCATCACCCATCAACGGACAGGAAAACTATTATATCCTTCATTTTTTTTCCAATCAGTATCTAGGAAAACAAGAGCCATGTGCAAAATATAATCTGAGAACAGTCCCTTGAAAAGCTCCTGCTAATGACAGGAGGTACAGAGGCACCATAAATATTGACTTCAAACACGCTGAGCCCCAGAGACCCCACGCACTCCACGGTGTCAACGACCTTCCATGCAGCTGTTAGCGTTGGAAATTAGTATTTTAAAAGTACAGATGCTGGCTTTTAATGCTGAACTTATATTCCACTCATTATAGCATTACATGGTTAATGGTTGGATTTGATGTTCTCAGAGGTCTTTTCCAAACTTACATTCTACGAGTCTAGGATTAAAATCTACTATTTTTTTTCTGTATTGATATGTAAAACTGCATCAAAGTATTTTTCAGTCTATTTATGACCATGAGTATTAATTCAAGGCAAGACCACTCTCTAGGTTCTCTACTCCATGATTCAAAAAATGGAAGAAAATGTAGGTTTTATCATTTCTAACTCATGGTGCAATTTTGAATAATTTAGACTCTGGTTTTCCCAAGTCTTTTCTGGAAATTTACCTTTTCTCACATTCCTTCCTACCACCTCTGCCTGGAGAGCTTCTGTCTTCTTTTTGGGCAAGACTTGAGATCTGTCTCTAAAGCACTTCAGTCCTGAATGCTTCAACAGCCACAGAAACCACTGAAAACTGGTTCCAGACGAGGCTGGACCCAGAAGACCCTCTGCAAGGCCAGTCTTAAACCTCAAAGATTCAGTTCTACTGCAAACCAGATTCTACCTTGAGTAGATGGCAACACAACTGTCTAGAGTAGGTAGAGATAAAGACTCTGTAACCAAGTCCTTACTTCAGAAATTACATTTAATTTTAGCTCCTATACAGTTTTATTATAGTATAGCTATAGCAAGGAAATTCTTCATCTAAGTTAATTTAGGAATCATTACGCTCTAAATAAAATAAAACAAAATAAAAGATAATGCCATTGTTACAATTTCCACCAAAATTCATTTCCTCTTCTTGCGTAGTTTCAGCACCTTTAGCACTATTTCTCCAAATTAATTGGAAATATAAAATTTTGAGCTGTTATGTTTTTGATAAAATTGATTACCAGGAAATACCTGAATTAAAATAATTTAAAATAATTCTGTTCCTCGAGGTTTAAACACAGAGATGTCGCTAAGCGTGATAACTGGGAAAAAAATGCCTGCAAACTAACTGTTACTAGATAATGGTCCCATTTATCATTCTTAAATTCCATCTTTAATTAAAAATGGGATATTCTCTTACATAAATAAGAAATTGCAGATGTTCTCAAATTACTCCCCTTCAATTTTTTTAATTCTTCCATATATAAGCGACATACATAGAATTATGTGTTCAAAAATCTCTTCATGTTACTACATTATACTTAATTACATGAAGATTTTTCCATATTCCAAACAGATACACATAATTTTATGTAGAGTATGTTATGTTAAAAAATATTTGCACACAAAGAAAACACATCAACAAAAGTCAGTAGGAATACCATTAACTGCAAGAAAAACTAAACTTGAAATAAATTTTCTATTGTTTTACCTATAATAACTTACACCTTTTCTTTTTAAACCATTTGACAAATCAGTAGTTTAAAGCCCTGAAGTATGTCTATCAGGTAAGATGGTGTGAGAGAAGCATCTGCCCCACTCTAAATGCATTTCTCCTCATATAATTATTAGAAATAATACTGGTAGCAGGAATAAATTCTTCCATTAATTCTGCAACAAGAAAATAATATATTTGCTTTTGATTTTGTGCCCACTGCTGTTTCCCTCATTCTTTCTTCAAGCTGCAACTGGGCAGAAACAGAAGTTCAAGTGTGCAACAGGTAAAATGGAAATTAGGAGAGCTGAAACAAAAAGTGATGAATAAGTAGGCAAGGTTATAAAAACATAAACAATAAACCCAGTAAGTGCTCTGAAATGGAAAGCATTCTTTAAAATGACTGTGTCCACTGGACCATCAGAGGAGATGTGCAGGAGGAAGGGAGGAAAAGACAGGGACAAAGGACAAAGGCAAGAGAGGAAAAATACTGTCCAAGGGAATAAGGAGATTGCAGAAATCTTCATTACAGAATGATGAACAAAAAACTCCTCCTTTTAGTTGCTTTGTATTCAAAGATATTCAAATTATTAGACACGATTTATGTATTCACATTTTTTTGAAGGGAAGTTAAACTCATCGTCACAACGATTCAAAGCCTACCAATTACAGGTATCATCCAAAGATACTCAGGCTGAGTAGTATAAAAGGGAAGAGGAGGAGGAAATAAATGGATCAAACTGTGGTTTGGGGGAGTAAGAAGTCCATCCTAAATTCAACATATCCCACTGCACCGTGATTTGGCATAGAGATTGTAATCAAACTCCTGCCTAGGTATGTGCTGCATGTTTAGGGGAGAAACTATGTCATAACCCACAGAATTAAGTGTTTTATGGGTCAGCTTAGATTAGCATTTCTGTTTGATACAGAATAGCATGAGGCAACCATCCATCTCACAGCCATCCTCACCCAGCAGGACTCACCTCACACCAGAGTGGTCTCCAAGATTATGAACTGGGTCCTTTGGATGAAACTACACCAGGACATGATGCTCCTGGAGAGCGTTTAATGGACTCCAACCTTGCCTTAGGGACGTTCAGTCCTTAAAAAACCAGACTACACCTTGTCTGAAGTAAAAACCACCAAAATAATGTGCTGTGTGGAATTAGGCCCAGGAGCATCATTTCCCTCCACCGTCTATCCACAGCCCTATCAAGACGTGTTGCTTCAGTCACATGCACATTATAAATCTGTACACATTTGTAATCCCACAGGAATCAAGAAGATAAAAACAGAAAACACCTTTGGGCACATTTTTTAGAGTGAACATGGACCTGGCAAAGCACCTTCGAAATCCACACTGATACTCATGGACACATCTACAGATGTCAACTGTCCATAGCTGACATAAAAAAGCAGATGTGGAAACAGAATCCCAGAATGGCTTGGGCTGGAAGGGACCTTAAAGATCATCTAATTCCAAACCCCCTGCCATGGGCACCTTCCACTAGACCAGGTTGCTCCAAGCCCCCTCCAACCTGGCTCTCAGGTACAGGCACATGGGCTGAAATAGGTAAGTAAAGGTAACTGAATACCTGGTCTGTTGTAGATTGGAAACTGAGATGGAACAACTACCTGAACAAGGACTTTCAAACTTTAATGTGTTTGGGTCAGGTTAATTCTTGACCAAAAAAAAAAAATTATTTATATATATATATATGTGTGTGTGTGTATGTGTGTGTGTGTGTTAAGGTAGGTCTTCTCCCAAAACTGTTTTGCTAAAAAAACATAAAATTCCTTGTCATTACGCATCAATTCACAAAACCCAGCCAAGCTGTGAGTACTCATTAAGAAAACTAGTTATTTATGACACTGGAATACAGAGCTATAAATCCAAACCATGTGCAAACCAAGTATCTGACAAAATTTGTACTATTTACTTCTTAGCTGGAAAAAAAAATTAAGATTAGGAGTAAAAGCAGAAAAGCAGTAAAAAAAAAAAAAATCAATATTTTTCCCTTTATTAGATGCAAACCAAAGCTTTTTTTACTTTCCCTTTGGAAGATCAAATTAGTGTTATGGGCTGGAATGACAATGAATTGTGGAAAGTATCATATTCTTTATAATATAGTAGCATATATGTTTGTTATTTGGAAATAGAAATGTAATCCATAACTAATCTAGAAATAAAATATATACACAGCAACCATTTAAAAGGACAGATAAAATCCTCATTAAAATCCTAAGTGCAGAAATACTGAATCATAATGCACAATTTCATTACATTTTACTGCCAGCAATGTAAATATCAATTCTCCAGGTGATTCATAAAATTCATTTTAGAAAGAAAAATAAGGATTTCACCCGGCGTTTGAGAACATAAAGGAAAACACATGCTAGGGTTTGAAAACCCAGACTGTTCTTTCCTTGTTTCATCAGAATATTTTGCTGGAATTTCAGCAAATCTTTTACACATCAAACAGACAACTGCCATTTCACATTAGCACTTTGGATAGATCACCCAGCAGTCCCAACCAGGGTCCTTCCTGGCCCTGCACCTCTCCCCGCATCGTCTTCATCACTCCCATCTTATTTCTGCCAAATTTGAGCTCCTATATATTCTTCCCCAGACTTCAAAGGAGGGAGCCTGCATTTAAACTCATCTAAAGCCTCTTTTAACTATCCAAATTGTGAAATTGCCTAATAATGGGAGTGTATTTAGGGGAAAAAGAAAAAAAAAAAAAAAAAAAAAAAAAAAGAAAAAGCATGTTGGACAAATTAACCAAGTAAAGTTTTTGGAGGGAAGAGTGCATGTGGGGGTTTCCACACAAAAACGTAAAGAAAACGTGTCACTTTTAAAATGAATAGCTACCATCTGCCAGCATTTTATCTGAGGCAAAGTTGATTAATGCAAAGTGAATGTTTAAGATCACGTTGCTGTCTGCCTGAATAAATTTCAGGTAGTTTACTTGGGAATTTTTTTTTTGTCCTGTTACTTCAAGGATTCTTTTTGTTGTTCTTATTGGATACCCCCCTCCAAACTTTTAAGGCAGCCAGAGCTAAGAATAAAAACATTTGTACTTAAATCTTTGAGCACCAGAACATTGTCTCTGGCCCCTCAGCACCGCAGAGCAAGGGAATTCATCTGCCCCAAGAAGGAGATCCCACCTCCTTCACCAGTTTCACAAAAACTTTCAAGCAGCTTCTCTCCATCACACTGAAAAGGAAATTTTAACAGGCTGCTTGTGAGCAGAGAAACCACAGCAGTGCTGTTATCCTCAATAGGAAATGATTTTGCCCTTGGACCTTCCTTAATTTTTTTTACTGGATTACTTCATTTTTTACTACATTAGGGTTTTTTTACCAAATTATTTTTTTATCAATGATTTAATAATTTACTTTTATTTACACTTTTCAATTACAATTCTCAATTAAAAAAAATAAATCAGTTGTAGATTTTAAACCATTTAAACCATTTTTTTGGTCAACTTTTAACACCACCTTGGTTTATATATCACCGTTCTGATAAAAATCATTCTCAAATCCATCTGACAATATGCTCTTCTTCACAAGTTCTCTCTGAACGTTAACATTTTCAGAGGAAGCTTCCAGAACAGGTTTTGGGCGACATTAACCCAAATCAAACAAAACCCAGTTTTACGCATACATTCCCACGTTACGTTTTCCCAGCGTCAGATGGCCTCCAAGTTCTCCCTCACCAGAGAGAATTTCACACCCGTTATCCAGGCTGGGACACCCTCTATTATCCGGGGCTACAGCAGTGGAGAGCATCATCTGTGCTGAGCGGTGGAGCTCCGTGCCGTTCCATATGGACGTATATTCTCTCGGCTTACACTCGAAGCTGGCTGGACACCAGCCAGCTCTGGTCAGAAGTCACAAAGTTGTTTTAGCTCAGTACATGGTGCCTGTGTCTCGTATCTTGGTGGGGTTTATTGGTTTAGGCTCAACATGGTGCTAGGATGGCCATCTGGCCCCCGGAGCGGAGATAGCTCCCAGCCAGCTCCTCCGGAGCGTGGGCAGGACAAACGTGTGTGCGTTTGCACCAGCCCGTGTGAACTAACCTGGGTGAACTCCACGGGTCTGCTTAGGGGAGAAAAAAAAAAAAAAGCAAGCAAGTTTAGCACTAATGAAATTAAAGAAGTAATGACCCTTTATTGAGAGGGGGAGCATAAAAGAAGAGCTCAGAGTGAAGCAGCGTCTCCTGTACCCTCCTTTGGGCACCTCGACAGCAAGATGAGAAAGTTCTTATTTGTCCCCAACAGTGAGACTAAAAAAAAAAGAGTGAGTTACACCCACATGGTATTTTTAATCAAAGAAGTGTTCAAGGCCAGGTTGGATGGGACTTGGAGCAACCTGGTCAAGTGGAAGGTGTCCCTGACCACGACAGGGGGGTTGGAACAAGATGGTCACCTTAAGGTTGGAACTTTAAGGTCCCCTCCAACCCAAACCAAACCAACCCAACCCAAACCAGTCTCTGATTCTATGTTTCTAGGAGACCTGAACCCTGTCCTTATGGGATATTTGATATTACATTTAGTCACCTTAGATATTCATGCCTTTATGTCAGCTAATCAAAGTACAAGGGATCTCTAGGAGCACGTTCCCTTCCTCTCTAGGAGCACGTTCCACTGCATCTCACATAAAACTGCACTTAAAACACCCAAATGCTTTTTTACTTCACAGTAACACAGAAACGGGGTGAAACCAAGACAATTTCTGGGCAGAAAATTATTCAGTAATTCCAAAAAGATGAGCCCTATCCCATCTTCAAATGCAACAAAGTTGAGCGTAACACCAAAACACACACTCTTAGCCAATGCCATAAATGAGATTTATGTTTAATTGACCTATATACAGAAGCAAGCACCATAAAATATGCCCAAAAAATCCAAACTATTAGATAAACTTTTTGTTAATTTGTAGGTACATGGTTATCTTTTATTTAGCTAATGTACTACTCACACATATAATTTATTTATTCCTTATCTGAGCATTACTGAGGCAAAATTCTAGGAAGGCCCCTAATGCAGGAAAAATTATCCCAGTTCCTATGAAGATTATATAAACACTTCCAGTATTTGGCAGAAAGGTGTAAAACGGCAGAAATGTTTCCACCACGAATGGGCATCTATGTATTCAGATTTAATGAAATGGCTGAAATTTGCCCTGCCTCGCTTCAAGTCACATCCTCAAACACCTTCCCCAGGACAAAATACTTACAGGAATGTTTCTGAAAATTAAATATCTACAAAACAGTAAATCCTCAAGTTTGCAAGTGCTCGCACATCCAGGCAGCGTTATGTTTTCAGTGGGACTGAACTACTTACTGGAATAAAAATTTAAAGGATCGGTGTTTTTAAGAAGATATTTAGGTGACACCAGCCCATCAGTAAATAGAGAATTCATTCTATAATTATGTATTTTCTCCTTACAGAATAGAACAAAAGCATCAGATCTGAAACAATCCTAATCTAGTAGTCTTAACAGAATATTAAAAAAAAGAAAAACCAACCATATCTACAATATATACTCTTGGAACATACTCCTCATTGCTGAACACCACACCCCCAGGTTGGGTTTTTTTCAGAGCTCTATTAATTGAAAACAATGATTTGTTTTCTGTTTTGTAAAATGTAAAAAGCGCAGAGTTTGTCTTTAAAATATAGTTGTCAAATATCAAGGGGTATATATATGCTAACATTTACCCTTGGGGTATTTCAAGGCTAGAATCTGTTACAAATAAAATCTTTATTCATATGAACAGCTACCTGGGGGGCAATACTGAATGTTATACATAATATTTATACATATATATTTAAAATAATCTAGCAGTGCTATTACAACAAACTGGAAGCTACACTGAATTTAGTCTCTCTGTTTTGCAGATCTAAGTCTTACAGTCCTAACTTTTTGGGGTTTGAATTACTTTCTGTAGAGGATACCCCTTGAAATATAAACTGCTTTGCTCTACTGTGTCATATCAAGTGTTTTTACTGTTTGAAATTTAATAGATTGTTCATGGTAATAAAGAAAAGAATTACAGGAAAAAGAAGAGTGATTTTTTTTCATTAAATTGTGCAATGGTATTTTCAAATTTGAGAACTTTCCTTGAGTTAGGAAGAACAAAAAGGCTAAAAAAAATTCTTTTTCTTACGTGCTTTCTAGAATTACAGAATAATCACTATGTGCTACGGAAAACAACTTTAGGCTAAGGATCAGACATCTCCATTTATCAAAGAGTTTAAGCTGTCTGAAGGAAGTTGGGAGACAAAGCAGACACCACAGCAACTCTGCAGAGTGCCAGGAGCCTGAAGAGGTCACGGCTCTCTGCTGGACCTTCCGAATTCATGGAATGGAGATGATAAAATCCCATCAACTGCTATCAAAACTCTTAAGATTGCTGAAAAGGTTGTCTAGAGGAAGCAGACAGAAATTTTGCCCTTTTTTGGTACATTTCAAATGCTGAGATTTTGGAAATTGCCATCACAAGGGTGAAACTCCTTGTAGCAACACAACATCTAAACAAGCACCTTATTTCCAATTAAGGAAAAATCTTGTGGGACTCTAGCAATTAAGAGAGCTCCCAGAAATGCTCTCTGCTGTGGCTGCTGTACATCAATCTGTTAGACCCCTTCAAGTTCACTAGCCAAGTGATCCACCTTTAAGTTCTCCTTCTAGCCTTCAACGCTGGAAGGACTGTGTGTGCCTGAGCTTCCCATTCATCAGGGAAGCTCTTGTCCTCCTTTCAGGAGATGAATGAAGACGTGAGCTGGTTTAACAACACACTGCTCAACAAAGCCATGAAAACAGAAAAGCAACACTTTTCTAGATAAACACGGCCTGGACTTTGCATCAGGGAATTACTATAAATCCATGCAGTGCTGCAGATCAAATACTAAGTGTCCGATACCTTCTGTAACAGCTACTACAGGTGTTCCCTGTGGAGGGTGAGGATTCTTTCTCCCTGTTACAATTCTGGGTAGGTCTCCTCCTTCCCGGGAACATAATGTTATCACACACCAAGATATCACCCGCACAGCTCACAAAAGTAACATTAAATGCCCTGCTCCTTACCAACCCTGCTTTAATTCTTGGTCAAGGGAGGACACATCTGTTCTCTGATAAAACTATTAACAAGTCCATCACATCAACTCTCTGGTCACTTAAGAGTATTTGAATTTAACATCTATGACTCTGCACTGAATATTTTGCTTCAAAAGCACTTTTTCAGGCTATTCCTTAACTCACCAAGTGTCACTTGTAAGCTAACAAACACACTTCCTTCCCATAATCAGATGTATGGATAAAAGTCTAAGTCTTTTAAAACATATCCACACTACTTCTCTACAAATGTATCTAATATCAGACTTACCAGCACCAGTATTATTTCTCAGACACATCAGCATCTTGAAATAAAGTACAGTTTGAACATAAAAATTTAGTAACACAGCTCCATTACCAAAAGCATTTGCACTTGGGATATCTGAAACCTTTCTGTATTATTAAACATACAAACAGAAAAAAGGTATTTATGAGACAGCACATTTATGAAAAGCACTTGTAAAAGAAAGTATTTTTTTCCTGTAAATAATGTCGATATTATAAATAACGCAAATTTGGTATTTCCTACGATCTCACAAGAAGGTTGAAATATTTAAACATGCAATTCCAAACACACAGTCCTCCCAGTTTGCAATGGAATTTTGTCTTTAAAAACTACTACCTAGGAAGCAGATCTTTGGTGGTTACTAGCAAGGTAGAAATAAAAGAACCAATATTAATTTTAACCAATGTTTTTTCTAATAGGAGAGAGTAGTCAGCCTTAGTAGGTTGCAGTCTGATGCACTTACACTTTCAGTTTAATAAAATAATTGAAACATTAAATTACGAACCAAACATTAAAAATGTGCAAGTAAAGTAGAAGGTACCTCTAATCAGTTTTCCTCTCACCAGCCACATCAGCCCTTGATCCTAGAATTTTATGCTGCCTGCGAGGACAAGGTACAAACTTTTTTAAACACTCCATCTTTGTCAACTTTGACTGTTTGATCCTCTCTGCTCCAACCCAAACAGCACCAGCAAAGCAAAAGCTTTCCTCTCTTTAAGATGCTCCATTGGTTAGATCAGATTTATTTGCTGTCAGTAAGGGTTATATTTGCACATAAGTCTATGACAGATTGCAAGTTTATTAACTTCAAGTGAGTTTTCAGGCTGCTGGGTTGAGGTTTTTTTGTTGGGTTGTTGGTTTTTTTGTGGGATTCTGCCTTCTTTTTTTTTTTGTCAGCGTTCCCCCCCCCTTCCCCCGAGATGTGGGTTACTTGACAAATTGGAGTTAAGTTATCTTAGGTCAATGTAACTGTAAGTTAAACTAATGAAGTGTATGTCTATGAGTGATGTCTGATTAGTTTAATACAGTTACTGCTGGACAGCTTGGGCTGCTGACCTTGAAGGAACACAGATAACATTGCGATGCGTTGGAGGATGTGGTTGCGATACAAGACAAATTTACATAACAGTTTGTCATGTACACTCCTCCAAAACAAAACTGTTGCAAAAAGAAAGCAAGAGGAAACCAACACTAAAAGCCTCGCACAAGACAAATCAGGGAAAATTAATTATAACGTTTGGCTCAGGATGGGAGATTATTTTAAATGGGAGCCAAAAGCAGGCACAGGAAAGGTGTACATTTATATAGTAAGTGTTCCAAAATGGATTAGACACTATGTTGAGTAACACTGTTCAAATGCAGCCTCCTATAGCAGAAATCTACTCTTGAAAAATTATATTCCTTCCTCAGGAAGCAACACCAGACCCAGTTTTGAACTGTAACTAGTTAGCACATCATCCAGGTGTGCTCAGAGTCCTGCTGCAGCTCATCCTGCTGCTGAAAAGCAGTCGCTTGTGCTAAAATAACCCTGTGCATGAACAGTGTCTCTCCATGAAGGTGTAAAGTCCCCCCATGATGCTCAGCTGCGTGTTCTGAGCAGGGCAGTATCTCACTGCTCCAGACAATCATCTCACCGCATCTCAACTGATCAGGCAGGCCAAGCAAAACTGCTGGGTTTAGAGACACCTTGGCTCTGGAGTGACTGATTCTCACTGCATGATAGCTATCTTGTTGACCTAAATAGTCTGCTTTTATCAGTCCAGGTTCTACCTGATGGAAATTTGCCACTTACATAAATGCATAATTGACACCCACAGTTGCTGGCACGTTATGGAACCAGACTATCATTAAGATAAAACTGCTCCCTTAATCCTCCAGGTCAGCCTGAGCAGGACACTGATAAATCAGACTTGCTAACAGATACATCAGAGGGCACGTGGGGAAGCTTGGAGCCTTCACATCTGTGCCACCTTTCAACCTGATCCGGGAAGCACAGTTCAAACCTTTCAATATGACTGAACTCACTGGATACACTTCAAATAAGAGATACATCTACATGTATAGACATCATGTTTCCAGATACTCAGAGACTCCCAAGGACTGGCAATGCAAGACAAAACAGTCTAAGAAATTCTAAACAAAACATAGCAGTAATTTCCCAGTTATACCCCAAGAAGAAAAACCTGTGTTGTCCACTGCAAGTCTCCAATTGCTTCCACATACACCCTTGCATGCACACAGTGATTCAACTCGAGAGACCTGGCTGAAGGTTTCTCTGTAATTTGAGCTTAGAAATTCCTCAGTCCCTGGGTTACCTGTAATTAGAACTTGTTGGCACTGTTTGCATGAAATAAAGAGCAGAAGTCCGTGCTTTCCAATGCCACTTCTTGGCTGGGAGTGTGCAGAGGACACAGTCTTCCTGTAGCTCTTCCTGAAGAAGATCCATCAGCTGTTTGTGGGAACCACCATAGAAGGGTTCAATGAGAAGAACACTCATTTTCCAAGTGCTTCAGAACTGTTTGGATTCTGAAAATGAAAATAGAGAAGTAGTTTTCTTTAGAAATAGAGCTTTTTTTTTTATTATTTAAGAAAATTATGTTGGAAAAAGCAGAAATATATTGCAAGGCCTCTTGATTTTCCATAAAAAAAATCTTCATATTACATTAATAAGTTTACTTCAGAAAAGGCTACTTAGCAATTACGAGGACAATATTATCACACCTACTTGTTTCAACCATTAGAAGATACCACTTGTAATTTTTAAATGAATCTTAGCGTGCAGGACTTAGGAAAACACTGTATTTTGAATTTATTGTTTTGTTTTCAATCACATATTTAAAAGCAGCTTTGCTTTACACACTCACTCCCAAACACATACGATTCTTCCATAGGTTCCGGAGCAGTTTATTCATTTTTTCATCATTTTCCACCCCTTTTCCAGGTGGCAGATCAAATGAAAAAACGATTCAAACACACTTCTTACTTGCTAGTAACAGTGATTTAGGTAAGGAACTTAAAGCCAGAGAGCAGCCTGGCAAGATACAGTTGGAGCATCCCCCAGGACTCTCCTGCATCACTGGGATCACTACCCAACAACAACAGTAGGAAATAAAGAAGGATATTTTTTGGGAGTACTCCAAAATGGGTGGAAGAGAACAGCAGAGGAGGCTTAAGGAAGCTCTCAGATGAGAAGCCACAGAGCTGCTCACAAACAGGATGCAAAACGCGCTGCCCAAAGCGAGGGGACAGATGAAAACCCTGTGACTGTTGCTCATCACCCTCATGAGTCACAGGCCTGGGGTATTGGAGAGCTGCTTCTCAGATGCTTCGAGCAAAACCTTCACACACAAAAGCTGAAAACAAAACCCTGAAAGGTATTCACCATCCATGACCAGCTCTGTGATGATTTCCTCCTCAACATTCCCGAACAAGGGAGGACTCTGTTAAACTCGTCTATGCAGGATTCATGTTTGATGCTGTATATTGCAAGACCTTACGTCCATTTCCTGACCTGTCATTTCTAGTAGTTTCAGACTAATCTTACCTTACCTTATCTTACCAAAACCTCTGGTGACAAGAAGCGAGAATTCAACAGAGAACTACATACTCTCCTGAAAACCTCATTATCATCGCAATGGTGAGTTAGTTCAACCCAAGATCAGGTGAAAAATATTATGTATTCTATAATCAGAGGGGAGAAAACAAATCTTGAAAAAAAAAAAACCCTTACGAGTGCACTGTAGCTACCAAAAGATCAGCTAGCCAGCAATAAACATCCAAACACTGAATCAACTGAATTGGGAGACAAAATGTAAGAAACCTTTTTAGATAGCTTTGAGCTGTTGGCCCATCACAGTGCCAGATGAAATGGTGATGTAGAGCTCTTGGGTCATTACAGATTACAGCAAGAGAAAAAGTATTCCATGCTCAGACTTTCTAGCCATAATCCACCCAGGATTCAGGTTATAATTTGCTCTATTATTCACTGTCCCATAATATTTCAAAAAAATTATTTTATATAACAAATATGTTCTTTGCAAAACCAAAAGAAAGCTTTTTGGAAGCAAAGACTTCACTCCATTTTGGAGCTTGCTTCTTTTCAGGTAGCAAAACAGATTCTGATCTCTTTTCCACTGACCTAATTTTGAAAAAATCACACTTTTGAGATCACTGACGTTCTCTGAATTTACAATGATGTAACCAAAATCCTAATCTCTCCTCCAAAGCCCTTTTGGAGCCTGCAGGGTAATAACTGCTATAAAAACACAAGCTGTGGTTTAGAATCTGCACTATTCACCTAAAGAACAATTTGTAATTAATCATGCTATGCTCGTCATCAAATGTCACCGAAAATTTAATTCAAAGGACTAGAGGGAAGTGTTTTATAAATTCAGCCCCTAAAAAAGGGGTATGTGAAAAGTTGGTAAATGCCATCGAGTCAGTCACTCAGGGAGGGGCTGCAGCTAATTTACAAGTCATTAGCAGTACCAGTAATAAAGCATTTTGTTCATAAAGTATCTGATCAAACCACTCTTCATCATAGTTCTGAAACTGGTTTTATCACCAGGTTTAGCTGAATCGACACTGTGCTCTCTGGTTTTATTCTACACCAGTTTTCATTGTACATCCCTCACGGGGACAGAGAATGACTGTATGTGCTGATGGTAAGAGACTTTCTCAGTTCTCAGGTTTCCTCCCTGCCTAAAGACCCTGACATTTAGTTATTCTGCATTTACCTACCTTTAGATCTATTAGTAAAACTGCATCATGCAAATATTACAGAAATACTGTCATACATTTTGGCTGTTTACATTGGGAAACTGGGCTGAAATCGTGGATGTGTCGAGGAGTGGGTGTTAGATGGCTCTTCCCATGCAATTCTTCACAATAACACTTGCAGACCCCACGGCAGCAGCCTGTGACAGTGAAAATCAGCAGTGACACATTTTTCAGAGATGACCCGAAGTTCAAAAGGTTTCTTACAAAACTTACTCCTCAAAAATGTAGGTACTGCTCACTAAAATCCTCACTAGCACTTGTAGGATTCTAGCATTGTGTGATCTATATGTATATATTATTCACAATATATATAATACTCAATTTAGAAAAAATGTTATAATACTATATAAAAAGCAGGATATGGTATATTTTGTTCTTTTTTTGAGTTTTTTGGTTTTTAACGAGATAATGCCTAAATATGAAACTAAAGGATAATGGCAGCACAGTATATGTCACATTGACTTCAGGGCTTGACTAAGATGGAGCAATGAGAAAGTCAATAAATCTTCTGTTTTAAAAAGATACACTGATAATACAAAGGAAATTATATTACATATAACTAATAATTTTCTGTATTTAACAGGGCACAGAGGAGGTAGGACACAGTCGTTTACCTCATATTTCACCACATGACTTCCAGTTTTGTTCACATACAAAAATAACAGCTATTATTTTTGCTTTATTTCCCTTGACCCAGCCAAGTTAAGGTAAATACGTCCCATAGACTCCTCAGAGGTCTCCAAAAGACACAGCTGATAAATGGCCTGAGAACATTCACCGTATCTGATGGAATGCAATCCTCAATTAAATATAAATCACTCCAGGTATTCTTTTCCCCATTTCAAAGAAAACAACAAATATTAGAAAAACAGAACTGCTTCCCCTTTCTCATTACAGTGTTTCCTCTCTGGAGCCAGCAATCCTGGGTGTTCCTCAAACAGCTCAATCCGCAGGCCTGCAGGATCCTTTGCTTTGAATATTTCCTACTCTGGCTTTACTACACAGAGCAGCACATTCTTCAGGATATACACTGAGAAAAAACTATCTGAAATTAAAAAATTCTTCCAAGTGGTTACAGTGTCAAAATGACATGACTAATATAGAGGTATATTGAAGTACCAGGAAGTGTAGGTGGGTAATTAGGTGCTGTCTCAATCCCAGCCCCTCACGGTGACATTCATCCAGGACTTTTGTGACTTGCTGCAGCTCTACCCCACAGTTGCAGAAACATGGCAAGTGATGGAATCCCTGACAGGGCCACTACTGTTCAACCTAACAATTTCCCTTTAAAAGAAAATCTGAGTACTATACAGGGTAATAAATAAAAATTTAAAGGCACAGAAGAATTAATTGTTTGACTAGCCACAGTAACCATGGCTTCTTTTTAAACTCTAGGTGAACACCAACTCAAGTATTTTTGTTAACCAACCTAGGTAGACAAAACTCATCATTTTCCATGATTTATTAAAGAACACACGTCCCCTCTGTCTTACAAGCAGAAGTGTGGTTTCTCAAACATCAGCACAGCTCGCACCAGAAAGCCATAATTAGCTCTGTTCATTGACGTAGTCAGACAACATAAATCACAAATCATGTTTAAATATCTGTCCAACAAAATAGCTAAGCAACAATCCAAACCCAAAGGAATAATTGTTAATATATTCCATAGGTAGAGAGCTGCTATTGGTTACAGGAAATAAGGTATAGGGTTTCAGTAATGATTGTTTTAACGGTCACAGTCCCACACGTATGAGAAATTTATTCCACCACCGTATCCAGAGCACACGTGGTTCAGTATCTCAGAACTCAACCAACTACAAAACCCATCAGGTATGAACTGTGGACATAAACATACTTAAAACCTTTGATGATTTCACATAAACACACTGCAGGCAAAATACCTAATGCAGGCAAAAAATTTCCATGTTCCACGTTGCGATAAAATGGGATTCTCCAAAGGACTATTTGGGGTCTTCACCTTTCCTCCTCTGTCCCTTCTCCCTCCCAGCCCCACAACGTGCACCCACCTGAAGGGGGGATGTGGTATATACATACACACAAACCCAGATTGAAAGAGCCTGCATTACCCTCCCACTCACGACGGTGACTCACCGAAACCCCGGAGCTGTACCTTAAACACAATCACATTTTAAGGTTTGACCAAAATTTAACTCTTATTTAGATCACCCAAAAGTACCAGCTCTGAGGTTTGTCATTACTAAACTCTCGCATAAGCGAGAACAACAATTTATCTTTTATATAATCAACTGGAAAAAGCAAGAAATCCTTTCCTCCTTTTGAGAATGTGGTAAACCAGAATCGTTCACCTTTATCTGGATGGCTGAGCAGGACTAGTGCTAATCTACTGGTGACACCCATAAACCACAGTCTGCCTTCTGCACGCAACCTGAGAGCTGCAAACACCTACAGAATACAAAAAACTACTGTTACCTGCAGGTATCAAGGGTGCTACACGCTGTGTGCACTGAAACCTGCACGACTGCACTGCCTGCTTTTGTGTCACTGGAATACCACATCGAGTTTTTACTGTGCTTAGGATCTACATGACAAGGGCATGCAGGGATAGGACAAAGGAGGGTGGCTTTAAGATGAAGGAAGGTAGGTTTAGATTGGATATTAGGAGGAAACTCTTGCCTGTGAGCCTGGTGAGGCACTGGCACAGGTTGCCCAGAGAAGCTGCGGCTGTCCCATCCCTGGAATGGCTGGATGGGGCTTGGAGCAACCTGGGATAGTGGAAGGTGTTCCCGCCCATGGCAGAGGGTGGAACAGGATGAGCTTGAATGTCCCTTCCAACCCAAACCATTCCATGATCTTGCAAACAATATAATGTTTAAAGACTTAGTTTGATCTTAAATAAAAGCAAAATGTGAGGATCACCAGGTTTGGTTTCTTACATCTGTGCTTTCAACCCTAAAATGGAACAGTAGGAATTGGAAGTTAGAGTTTAAAGATGTCCTGTGGCTATCAATCCAGAGACACCCTGACAGAAGAGGCACTAAAGGCTCCTTTTGGAGTTTATGTATTTAGAAAGTAACATGCTGTAAAATCTGCACATTACCCTGTGCATGTTAAGTTAACAATATTGCTATAAATCCTTAGGAAAAAGTTTCTAATGCATATGCAGAGTATGCATTTTAAAACTCAGTATTTAAATTGTTTTACTATTTCATCTAGGCAAAGGCACTAATGACCTTCATCATTTCTTGCTGTAAATTAAATTTGTTTGTTTCCAGCTACAAAAAAAAGAAAAAAAAATTAATCCTTACAATTTACTTTTCACCTTCTTCCCTGACACAGTCTAAGACTGTCATAAATACTTTGTGTCTATACTTCTAGCCATCCTCAATCAACGTCTTTGAAGATCTTTATCTGTATTGAATAAATTATTGCAATTTATTCTTTTTTTCCAGCAGAGAAAAACATCTGTGCATCACATTTATGGTTAACTCAAAACCACAACAGCCAACACTACCTCGGTGGGGAAGCATCCATCCTCCTTTGGAGCACAGCACTCAAAAGATACATTTTCAGGGAGATTTCACTGACTGATATCCTGATTCCCAGTGCATTGGGAATAGCAATTACAATACACAACTCATTTTCCATGTGTCTAATTGACCTACTAAGTGCTATATATGGGATATGTACTGCTCAGGATAGGGTATGAGGGATACTAAGGAGTCTGTAAACTATTTTCATGAGTTCAGATAAACAAAGGCAAACTAAGTATTGCTAATATTTAATTAGGAGAAAGTTTTCTTAATGTCTAAGCCAAAGGAGAATGAAAAATACATAGAAGAGGTGTGATGGGAGAACCAGGGCCATGCTCTGCCAGGGAAACAACTACAGCCACGACCACCCATCACCAGCAAACTGGATTAACTCTTCCACAGAGTTTGTGCCTCTGTCTCCTCCCTTTAGTGGTCCCAAGAGATTTACAGAAGTTGACACAAGTATTCTGCAGAGCAGTAGATATTAAATAATCAATTATCTTCACAAAAAGTCCTACATTATTTTGGGAAGCCCATCAGTCACTAACAGGATTTTTTGGAAAAAAAAAAAAAAGGTAAAGTAAAAAAATTAGTACAGATCTAATACGAGAGCATAATCCAAAAGCACAAGGTTTGCAATTGGATTTGAGAGAAAATTAGTTATTCTGATCTAACAGTTAATTACAAGCTCCCCTTTGCCATGTAACTCAAAAGCCTGGAATAATAATAACTTAATATTCAGAAACTTCTAATGTTGTTTAATGCTATGTTGGTTTTATCCAACTTATTTGGACTGCACTTACAGTACACTTAAAGGCTCAAGAGAGTTTACAGGACTCATCATTTCCAGTGCTGCACCTATGGCTATAAATTTGCTACCACTGATGATCCTGAAGGCTTACATTAGGTTTAAATAGATGAGGGATACTTGATTTAGAGGATCTCGGAGAGGAGAGGGAACTAATAGGTGTGGTAATGGGAGATGTAGCGCTATTTTTAAACCTGACAGGAGACATATTAGTTGCTAGTTCCCTATTATAGAAAAAGTCCCAGTCTGGTAATAATGGGCTGGCATTTTGAAATTCCTCCGATTTATTAGGAATATGATGAGAAATGTGTTCCACACGCTCTGGGCTTCGGACCAGTTTCTGTACAGGAAGGTAAGAATTACAATGTGCACTCAGACAGTTTAAGAACAAATATATACACTTGAAAAAATCACAAATATCTCAACTAATTTTATTTGAAAAATGCGGTCTACACTTCACATTGATTGACTAAATTACAAAACACTTGTTAGAAGCCATCATTAGTTGCTCTGTGAGGTAATAAAATCACCCTACATCAAAAACTTGGTTTGTTCTTCTCAGCACATTTGAAGTAACAAAACGTTAAATGAATAGCAAATCACTCTTGTATCACCAAAATTTGGGATTTAGGACTTAAACTCCTCTAGCACAAAAGCCAGAATTGCAAGAGCTAATTTCAACATTAATTGAAACATTAGGCTTGGTAGTCTGAGATGTTTGGCAGCAACTTTTGAGTGGGCACAAGCCAGATTTATTTTACAGTCAGAAGGTATCCCTTTGAATATGTGATGAAAGGATCTGCATCTTCAGTCACACCTTGAATCCACAAAAAGGAGGGAATGAGACCTACTGTCAAATCAAGTTCAGCTGTGAAATCTGGGATGGGTCCCACACAGAGGAGTATTACTGAGGAACAGATATCCAGAAAGCCAACTCTATCCTGGGATGCACCAAGAGCAGCTCCAGAACAAGAGGGAGGGAATTGTCCCCCTTTGCTCTTGTGAAACCCCACTGCAGAGTTGCATCCAGCTCCAGGGGTTCCAAGAGATCTGGAGAGGGACTTTGGACAAGGGCCTGAAGTGACAGGACAAGGAGGAATGGATTTAAACTGACAGAGGGCAGAGCTAGATTGGATATGAGGACAAAATTCATCCCTGTGAGGGTGGTGAGGCCCTGGCACAGGTTGTCCAGAGAAGCTGTGGCTGCCCCATCCCTGCAAGTGTTCAAGGCCAGGTTGGACGGGGCTTGGAGCAACCTGGGCTAGTGGAAGGTGTCCCTGCCCAGGGCAGGGCAGTGGAACAAGATGGGCTTTCAGGTCCCTTCCAAACCAAACCAATCTGTGATTCTTTGATATACAGTTCACAACATGTCAATAAGGTTCCTTCAAAATTAAATTCAACCATGACCTAAAACGGACTTCAAAAGAGGTGCCAAATGTATCTACCATGTTACTCGTCTAAAGACCTGCAACTCAAGCAATGTAAAATTATTATCATGATTTTTTGCCAAGCTATGAAACCCTTAACCTAGTGAAAATAATAAAACATCAAGGTTTTTTGTGTTTACAGGAAAAAAACATTTCAGTATTAGATCCCTACTTCGGTTTGGGTAGGACAGTCTTGTGATTCACTAAGTAACTTCAGGGTTGCAACGTTACCTGCACAAAAGAAGTCTTTAGTCTTAAATACTAAGTACTAAAATTCAACAGATGAAATAATTTTTTGGTCTTCCGTTTGCCCAACTCTTGCCATCTCCAGAGAGAGCTGAACCAACATTCATATTATAAAGTTATGGGAACAAAAATACATCTCATTAACTTCTGTGCAGTCAGCACCACGTTATCTCTTTCAGAAACCCCTCGAAAGCTCTCAGATTCAATAGCAAACATCCCACAACATTGAATAAGGGCTTCATGCAGCACTAAACATATTTTTCCATGTTAAGAATATTTACATCCTATTTCCAGCTTGACATACAGAAGATGTGTTACCCACATCAATTTATAAATCTAGTGCAATGAGAGTTGCCAATTTGATTTAGTGGTGCAGCATCCTGTTTCCTGTAAATAATTTTCCTATCAAGTTTTGACTAAGCCCTCTGAAAGGGCTCTAGAAATATGAAAGGCTCCAGATTATGGCCTAAATGCTTTCTGACAGTTCCCTGCAAGTGTTCCCCAGCATCTCTTCTGACCCAAGAATAGCAAATCTAATGACTTAAGTCACTTGTTTCCATCCTGTTGTCTGCAGAGCCAGCAAAATACTTCAAGGAGTGGCTTAAAGCAATGAAGAAGAGCATATTCATACATTTTATTTTACTTCACAAGTATCAGAAAGTTAAGGGGTCCACCTCCTCCACTGGGAAGTATCTATGGATACACACATTGCAGAAAGCTGAAAAACACTGACACGAGTTAAACAAACATGTCTGGTATCATCTGCCAATTGAAATGGTGAGCAGTGCAGGAAATATTTGTTTTCCATGAATAAAAGTGATACACAAGCAGCTCAAAACAATCTGTTTTGGAAGGTTATTTTGGTTGTTTTGTAAACAAGTTTAGGTTCTGAGCTGATGTTTTCAAAACAGATACTGCAAAATGAATAAATACTCATGTCTGGGGGAGACCTTAACAGACATGAAACAAGTGTGGCCCTTTTTAACAGTGCCACAGATAAAACAAGGCAAGGACACGCATGGAGGACATCAAGATGTAAATTTTTTCCTTGAAGTTTCTCAGATGGCTGATATTAGAAAAGTGCCATTTAAATCACCACCCTCAGAAAGCCTGTGCCTTAAAAACTTGGCTTTTATTGCACATAAGAGAATCTGGCTATAACCCGTGATCAGCACTGTAGTCTTTAACAAAAACAGTTAAAACCAGGGATTTTTTTGTTTTACTTATTACAGTCATGAAGATACAAGTACAAATCACTTGGGATTTTAGCTTTAGAGTCATTTGAGAATCACTTCTCCACCTCCCTAAAGTATAAAGAGTCTGAAAAGCATTTACCCTGCCTGAGTCAACTGGCCACACTCATGAAACCTTTCTTCAAAATCTGAAAATCCTTATCGAAATCAAACATCCTGTTCAAGAAAACCAAAATTATGCTGTCACTTATCAGCTACTTCCATTTGTACCACCAGACAACCTGCAGAACCCAGCCTGCTTCACCTGCACAGTAGTACAACACTAAGAATGGTTTGGGTTTGAAGGGATCTGAAAGATCAGCTTGTTCCAAACCCCCTGCCATGGGCAGGGACACCTTCCACTATGTCAGGTTGCTCGAAGCCCCATCCAACCTGGCCTTGAACACTCCCAGGGATTGGGAGCCCAAGAACATTAAGCATGGTTTGTAACGGACACGACTACATGGGTGCAGAGAAAAACATCTTCACTGCAGAGCTCAGAGCTGAGAAACTATTTTAAGGTTGTTACTGGAAGACCCTCACTATTTAAAGTTTAGCTGGCTATTAGTAGGTGCTCTTACTGACACTGCTGATACGATGAAATGCCAGAAATACCATTACAAGCCAACACGAGAAACCGCTCACACCTCACGCACGCAAGGCCTGTGCTTAATATTCCCACTTCTTCATTTCAAAGCCACAAAGATCACAAGCTTTGCCAGCAAGTTAAAGATCTGTTCTGACTCCTACTAAAGACTTCAGGGTTGTGCTGTTATTCTGGCCATTGGGAAATTTTTGGCAATGCCATCAGTTAAGCATTCACAGCAGCCATAAGCAGCTCTTGGAGGCCTGAAGAACAATGGCATATGGACAGCTTGGAAATACCTCTGAAATCCAGGCAGTGGTTACCTCACAACAGTGTTCCACACGCAATCAGACTCATGGCAGTGCTACAGCTACAACTTTTGTTATTATTTTTCACATACAAAGGACATGAGCATGTTTGAGTGGGTCCAGAGGAGGCAATGAAGATGCTCCAAGGGTTGGAGACCCTCTGCTCTGGAGAAAGGCTGGGAGAGCTGAGGGGGCTCACCTGGAGAAGAGAAGGCTGCAGGGAGACCTTAGAGCCCCTTCCAGTGCCTAAAGGGGCTCCAAGAGAGCTGGAAAGGAACTTTGGACAAAGGCATGGAGTGACAGGACAAGGGGGAATGGCTTCCCACTGCCAGAGGGCAGGGTTAAATTACATGTTAGGAAGTGCTTTGCTTATGGAGATAACATTAACTAGATAACCGAAGATAGGTTTATGTTAAAATTCCTTTCATAAAGCAGATCCAAACCCAAGGGAGGTGTTACATGGGTCTTATACCATTACAGAATAAAAGATGTCTATCTTTCTGAATCTTTTCAGATCCCATCTTCCCATCAGTCTTTAAACAGAGGTTGGTGCAACAAAGCTCTGTGAGCTGTAGATACTTGAAATTGCTTATGAAACTGGTTTAGCTTTTAAATGGTATTTAGGCCATTTAAAGCAGAAATAGCACTGGAAGACACTTCACTCTCCCACTTTGACTACTGGAGATAAAATATAATAAGAGGGAGGCAGAAGGGCAGGAAGGGCAAGAATAAGTTGCCTCCAGCAAATATATGTGGTGATTAAAAAACACAGACAGGGCACCTAAATTAAACAATACCACACAAATGCTTTGGGAAGGGAAAAGGGAATTATTTCCACCTATCTGCATTGATCATGCACCAGTTCGCTTCCGCTGACAAGAACCTAATCCCAGCTCTGCCTGTTCATCTCAAAATGGTTAAGAAGCCATGTGTGAGGTGCATTCAAAATCCTCCAAGATGAACAAAATCTGTTTTGCATGCCAATATCCTTGGAGAGGGCAATATTCATGCAAGATGATTCAAGCTACTCTTCAGAGCTGCAGCACTCTGCCTTCCCATTGAAGCTCTGAATGAGTTTGGGCAAGAGACACCCATAAATGATTTTTCCTAGTCTATAGACAGTTGGTTTCTTAACACTCGCAGAAGCATCTTCTTGGGCATTAACAAAACAACCGAGGAAAAAAGTCTGCTTTTTCTCTTCAAAGCTGGTTTTCTCTTCAAGCTGTGTAACACCACTTGATATTTAGTTTAGCTACTCAACCAAGCACCAGGCTTCAATGTACTGAAGGTGCGTAATGGTTGAGCATCACAGACCATTTCACATGTTTGGGCTTATTTACAAATACCACTTACATACTGCTGACATTTATAATGACACCTGGGATGTTGCTGACACACCACTACGTTTGTAAACTTGGCGTCTACACACACAGTGGATTCTGAGAAACGTACTGGGGAATACACACAGCAAATTTCCTTTGACTGCAAATAGAATGGTTACTTTGACTATTTCCTATCTGAATACGAAAAAAGCCTCAGAAACAAGGTTTAGCAAGACTAATCCCCCACTGATTTTCTTATCACTCAACACTATTACACTCGATTGCTTTTGTCGACAATTTTCTCAAAAACTTCCTCCTGATCATATTACAGGGTTGCTTAAATCATACTGCAGACACACGCTCACACATACACAGAATTTCACGTATTTCTTACTATTGTTGCCTACTGACTTGTTATTCCAAAGCCCACAACCTCCAAATACAACACTTCAGTGCTTCTAGAAACCTTGACACAGTGTTTGATGAGAGGGAAATATTTGGTCTGGTTTTGTACATGTAGGGACACTATAAAGAATTTATCTTACTATAGAAGCAAAAAAGGAATGTAGATCATTTATTCAATTTTTCAAAGTCAAAGGAGACTTAAACTTATATTAACATGCCCCATCCCTGGAAGTGTCCAAGGCCAGGCTGGACAGGGCTTGGAGTAACGTGGGATAGTGGAAGGTGTCCCTGCCCATGGCAGGGGGTTGGAACTGCATCATCTTTAGATCATTTCCAACCCAAACCATTCTATGATTCTAAAATGAAACAAAGCACTAGATCTACCTAAATGCTCAAATTACAAGCAAATAGTAAGAAAATGCTTGGATTCTTACATAAAACTATTACATAACATCTAACCAAACATTTTCCATTGTTCTGCTCAAATGTGCTTTAAACAACAAACTGTAACTGTTCTATCTCCTCCCTCCAACCCCAAAATCGTATTACATCTTCTGCCTGGTGCTTTCCTATTATTAACAACAAGAGGTTTCATTTATCTGCTTTCATCCAAAAATGCTGAAGAGCTTAACAAACACTAATTAAACCTCGCAACACTCCTGTGAGGTAGGTAGGTATTGTTATCTCTACTTTACAGATGAGAAAACTTGAATTAAAAATTGTGATTTGCACCATTTCCCAACAGCAGTTTTACAGTAAAGCAAAGAGCAGAAGAAAGGAAAAGTGACTCCTATGTCCCTACTTCCAAGCCACCACAACTCACATTTTCTTTCAAACCAGGAGGATTTTACTTGACATTTTGCCACACGTGAGAAAAATATTCTGAAAAGCAGCGTTAATTTATCATTACCATCATCCTTTCTAAGGAAATACAGACAAATACATCTTTTACCCAGACTGTACTTTCATTATTTCATTATGAAAATGAGACAAAATTGTATCCTCTTCATCTGGCTAGCTGATGAATTCAATCTTCAAAAGGAAAATCCACACTTCTTGAAACCATATGAATTGTTTCTCATATGACTGAATCCCTGATTTCCTCTTTTCATTTACGTTTCTTAACAACATTTATTTTTTCCCAATTCTTTTACTTTCTTTTCTAATTACTTCACATTGTACTTTCCTTACTCCTACCTCATTTTTTTTTATTCTTTAAACTTTATTAGTAATACAGTAAAATCTAGAAAGGATTGACTTAGATACAGCATATCAGCTACTACCTTGATGGGTCATCTATCCATTTTTCCTGTCTCAAACTACTCTCACTTCCAATCTTCTCCTTCTCACTTCCAACCTTTTCCTTTGTACATCCTCTATATCTTCTGTCTGATAGGTTCACAACCTCAGAGTGTCTTCTACTTCACCATCCTGCTTCACTCCTCATTAGGAAACCTCCAATTTGAATACAGTCATTCCTTCACTGTTCCCAAAGCAAAAGCTTCATGCCTCCCTTGCATTATTTTTTTGCCTCCAGCCTCACTTCCCTCTTTGTCAATTCTTCCCCACTCCAATTGTTTTATACACCTTTACAAACAATCTCTTTCTTCCTCCTCTATCTTACCACATCAAATATAAAGTTTTCCTCTTCACCTTTGATTTTTCCCCCTCCCCAAGGAAGACTCAATGCTCATTTCCTCACATTCTTTTCATTTTCCTTAGACTTGTTTGGTAAATCTCAACTTCCCAGCAGAAAAGGGAAGCTTTTAACACATTGCCAAAGAGTCATCCACTCATTTATCAATTCTACTCCACATGCTCTTTCCAGTCTCCCCAATCTTCTGCATTTTTCTCTCCTTTTCAGCCCCTGTTCCCGAATACTTTAAGTCTACTAGCACTCTTCTACACCTGTTCTGTTTCAATCTTTGGTTTTCTACACTCCTTCTCTCACCTTCTACCCCTGGCCTCTTCTATTAAGTATCAATTGAGACTATGAACACATCTTACATGTATCTACAAATCTGTACCAGGACAAATCAGACTGTCCCAGACAGGTAAAACTACTTCAAAGATGCTTTCAATGGACATGCAGACCACTGAAGTTAAAGAAACAACTATTAAAATACAAGTAGATTCAAGATTTTTTTTTTTGACAAAATGACTGTTACATTTTTGTCGAAATCTCATGATTTTTCTATGACTTTATTTCTCTTATTTTAGAATCAGCACAGGAAGTTAAATTAAGTCTTTTTTTTTTTTTTTTAAACCATACAAGTTAGCACTTCTTGTTTGTACTGCTTGCTCTAATGAAGTGAGCCTACATTTGCCAGTGCACAGTAAAAATAGGTAGCTATGTTATTCATATACTCTCTGCAAGCAGCAGTTCACAGGCTCTGAGAACTGCTCTCATCATATGGAAGCTGAAATAAATGTTCAGTCACTGTTTTCTCTTCCAGCTCTCAAAATTACAGCTGGATTCTTAAAGCATTACATGTGGTTTCTTGCACTTTAAAGCTTCTGAACTACTTGAATTGTAAGACGCAAAAGTTCTGCCCACAGACACTTTCTTGCTCCCACTGATTTCAGGCTACAGCCAGAAAAGTATCAAATGGAAGTAAAATGCTGCTTGTTTCATGGAATATACTGGTCAGTGTATACAGAAAGCCCCAAGTTATATGTCAGCTGAGCAGGACCGGTATCCATCTATTTCTTTTTCATCACTCCACAAAGGTGAATTTCAGAAGAACCTACTACATAAAATATTGTATCACGACAGGCTGACAGAGATGGAGGTGTTCAGCCTGAAGAAGGCTCTGGGGAGACATTAGAGCCCCTCACAGGCTACAAGAGAGCTGGAGAGGGACTTTGGACAAGGGCCTGGAATGACATGACAAGGGGGAATGGCTTCACGCTGACAGAGTCAGGGTTAGATGGGATAATGCAAAGAAATTGTTGGCTGTGAGGGTGGTGAGGCCCTGGCACAGGTTGCCCAGAGAAGCTGTGGCAGTCCCATCCCTGGAAGTGTCCAAGGTCAGGTTGGACGGGGCTTGGATAAACCTGGGAGAGCAGAATGTGTCCCTGCCCACGGCAGGGAGTGGCAAGAGATGGTCTTTAAAGTCCCTTCTAATTCAAACCATTCTATGATTCCGTATCTGGGAGCATAAAAAGCCAGTGTTAGGGAAATTAAAATTTTCCAACAGTTTTTTGCTGTTTAGTTACCATCATATTATTTAAATCCACAACTTTTACATTATTTCACAACAAACATACTAACTACTGGAAACAAATTGATGTGCTGTTGGTTACTATTTGTTTCCATTTCGACATGATTTGCTGATGCTCTGTCCATTTCTGCATGCATGAAGGTCAGGAATTATTTAACCTCTGTAGGTATAAAAAGTTGTCTTTTTTTTTCTCCTTTTAATATCCCCTAAGGTTACCCATCCCTTTGCATTCAGCTATTGAGAGGACTACCTGAAATCCTTTGAAAATTTCAGATACGCAGCACAGATCAGTAAGTTCCAATATGAGGGGCCTCTCACAGCACATTAGTCTCACTCTCCACTACTGTCATTTATTTCTTGCTTGATTCTCAATGTTTTGGTTTTTCTTTTTTTTTTTTTTTAATTTTAGTGGATTCTTATCTCCAAAGCCACGAATGATGTAAGCCTTGCCTACCATGGAAACTGCCACTGAGCAAACACTCTCCAATGCTTCAAACCAGGTTGGAACCCGCAGAAAATTTGTTTCAGTGAGACTCCTACTCTTTTGTGTTTTCCTCTTTAGATATATCAACCCTATCAGCATTCAAAACAGTCACTTTTCCCAAATAACTTCTTATGGTGAGACGACAGAAAACAGAATTGATTCTGAAACTCTCTAATAATTCATTTTTAACTCCTTATTACATTAAAAAAAACCCATTTGCCTCTGTAATAAATGCTTTGGGAGGAGTGTAATAAATTACCCTCTCTGTGGCATGTGACATTCCAGAGAAACTTAGTTCTGCTCTTCTGAAGCCCCTCACTGGGCAACATCAGACCAAAGCGTGAGCAGGAGCTTCTTGGGCATCAGAGAAACACCGGGAACATCAGACACTGAAGCATGTGTAGGTGTATTAGCAGTCCTACCATCCATCTGTCAGAAATCTTCGATGTTCCTGCACATCACCCACTGGCAGAGCTGTCTGCCAAGCAAAAATATTATGAAATGTTCATTATATCCTCAAATCTTCCCCCCCCCCCTTCCCTAGGAGGAAATGGAAAAACCTGTCTCTCCACACACACACAGACTCACATTCGTTACCAAGAAACGGTGAAAGACTTTCAAATTCACCCAGAAAGAAAATGTACCAAGAGACCTGAGCTGTGAATTTAGATTTATTCTAGCAAACTTTACTTACCAGAGGATATACTGACTTTTAGTTCACATATATCTCATTTTTAAGGTACGTTAAAGACCGAGTTTACAATTAACTGAACAGACAGCGTACAAAAGGCTTTTAGAACTACACCATATGGTCGAGGGAAAGGAACAATCTGGACTATCCACATTTCAATCTGCAGGCTTGTCCACCTCTATAACACATTGTATTGCTGTAATAAAATATTAAGATAGAATTTTAAAAGTGAAAATATCTATCTTTTGCACTACTAGGGAACAAGGCATCCCACAGTCTAGTGCGTTTAATAAATATTTTAACTTTTATGATTTTGGCTTGCTGAATCAGATATAGTCAATAAAATTCCCAATTCATTTAAAACTGTAGTTCCAGAAGGATATGGGCGGGTATTCATCTTATGCTTCAGGGAAATAAAAAATACCAGTTTACACAGGGTATACTGGCAGCAGTTAATGTAACAGATGACATATTCTTGGAAATTAAATAAAAGCAGAAAGAAAATACCCATTGTTGCTCAGTGAAGGACTAATCACATGGTCACAGCTGGAACCAGTGTAAATCATTCATTAATAAAATTCTGTTGTAGTAGTCACTTTTTTTCTGCTTTTCAAATGCCAATAGAAAAAAAAGACGTTTTTCAATTCTCTGCAGAAAGGAAACACTTGCAAGTATTTCATAGTAACTATTAAACTTACTAAATCTTTGCAGAAAACAAATGCCTGCAAGGAAGGCATTGTTAGCACTAGGGAAAAATATAAATACTTCTGTATTTTATATGTAATCCCAGAACACAGTCCAAGAAGATACCTGCTACACTCTGGCCTGACTTCTGATTGCACGGAATCCAAATCTAGAGAAAAATCATCCGAAGCCTTTGTAGGGCACATTTTATAATGTAAAGAATATAAATACAGCCTTGTGAGTCATATCCCTCAATGTAAACTGGAAAGTTGCACTAGATTAAATGCAGACACTCCAGAGGGATCATGTAATACTCAAGTATTCCATGATTACACACTCTGTTGGATATAGGTATCACAGGCTCATGGCCAATTATCCTATGATCCCAGGTTCTTTCAGGCTATAGACTTCTCCATTCTTGAGCTGTGACCCCTAGTATCTTTAAAAAAAAAAAAAAATCAACTATTTCAAGTTTTTTTGTTTCACTGCCTCCAATAGCAGGAAAAAACCTCAATTAAATCTATACGACCTTACAGTTAGTGACTTCTTAAATCACAAAAATCAGATTATCCCCTGCAATTATTTTGAAAGCAACCTCCTGGAACCTAAATTCTGGTACGTTCATTGTCCTACTACTCACAACACTATAGGATAAGAGCACTGTTTTTCTGATCCTTTTGGAGAAACTACCAAGAGCAGTAAACAAAGTATGCCATTTGATGGCATAGACTGCCACAATATAAACTAAATGGGATAGGTTTTCCTCCACACCAAAAGAAAAACCAAAATCACCCCACTCCTCACCACCGCGTACAAACACCGCAAAGAGCAGAGCATTTAAAATCGTCAAGAATTCCTTTAATTGAAAGGTTTCTTTGAATTTAAAACCTAAAAATATATTATCTCCCGCATTCTGTGCCTACTAAAGCAGTCTGAGCAAAGACTTAAAGCACCTTGGTTTGAGAGGATATGTGGGTTTTACTGCCGAGCCTGCTAAGGACTGCTCAAATCTCTCCCAAGCCACGGGCCCTCAGAACAAGCCCTGTGCAGCTGGTGGGAATGCTCCAGTGGAAACTTCAACACATGCTTACATTTTCACATGATCAAAGGCTCAATTGCTCTGTTCTCCAGTTTACTGCAGTTATTCCTACCTCACAGTGACACCCTCAGCAAAGGGAGATACTTTCTATGAAACTGGTTAATGTTAAAAAAAAAAAAAAAAGAAGAAACCCCTCAGTTTTCCAGTAATTAAGTTCAAGTGGGATGAAGTGACAGTTCAAAGCACCATCGCTGCTAAGAGCATTACTTACACGCAGGAGGAAATCACTACCTAAGAAAACCTGAATATATAAAAGAAATGTAACAATTTTATCGAATTCAGAAAGAAAAAAAAAGACACAAATGTTGTGCTAACTTCTAATTTAGCAATTATCTGTGTACTCTTTGTCAGAATGGGTAAAATCTGAAGGCAGGGAAGTGAATTGAGTACGTAAGTGCGACAGAAAAATCTGTACCTAAAGAAAAGCAACTGCAGAAAGCATCAGCTCTCACACATGTACAGGCCATGATGCAGAGAGGCAGCTTTTATGTAAGATACCATTTTCTGCTCTTCCTGTCTTCAAAATAATAAAAATACTGCTTTTTTGGTAACAGGAAAACGCAGTAAGGCAGATCCTCACTGGTCAGGATACACAGTTAAAACTTACTTCGCTTTGTTTGGTGATGTGTGTCCATTTCAATAAAACAAAAATAAATAAAAAAAGCTGTTGAAAAGTGTATCTGACCAACTTGTGGCTTTAAAAGAACATTTGCAGGAGAATTAGATAGTATAATTCTCCAGCTGATCAAAGGAGGTTGCCATTATGCCCAGGAAATGCAGCCAGGCACCCCGCTTTTCTCCATCCCGAACCCTGCCAGACATCCCACTCTTCAGAACTCTGTCCAAAGGGCTCTGTAACATAATGAGAACAGGCCTAGTTTCTCTGCTTCCAGATGAAATGTAAAAAAAAAAAAAATTTACAGGGAAAAAGGTACATCAGGTCAAATTCTGATACGTATCCCTGTCATGCTTCACATGCCCACACACTATTTTCTCCTTCAACTACACTTCATACACCTGAGAGCTTTTTTTAATCTAACACCTTACAAAGTGCATTGATTCTTCTAACACTGGTATCAAAAGAATCATGACTACAGAGAATCACTGACTCATTAGGTTGGGAAGGATCTCCAAAGTCATCAAGTCCAACTGTTCCCTCAGCACTGCCAAGGCCACCACTAAAACCATGTCCCCAGGTGCCACATTTACACATCTTTTAAATCCCTCCAGGGATGGGGACTCCACCACTGCCCTGGGCACCCTGTTCAGGTTTGACAACCTGGTCAGTGAAGAAATTTTCCCCAATATCCAATCTAAACCTCCCCTGGTACAACGTGAGGTCATTCCCTCTCCTCCTGTCCCTTGTTCCCTGGGAGCAGAGCCCGACCCCCCCCCGGCTCCCCCCTCCTGTCAGGGAGTTGCAGAGCCAGAAGGTCCCCCCGAGCCTCCTTTTCTCCAGGCTGAGCCCCCCCAGCTCCCTCAGCTGTTCCTGCTGCTCCAGCCCCTTCCCAGCTCCGTTCCCTTCCCGGGACAAGCTCCAGCCCCTCAATGTTCCTGTCATGAGGGGCCCAAAACTGAACCAGGGATTTGAGGTGTGGCCTCACCAGTGCTGAGTATGTGACTTTAATTGCTTCCACGCCTAATTGCCACTACCTGGCAGCTCTCCAGCTGCCAGCTGAGGCCACTGTTCAGGCTACCTGAGAAGCCATGTCATGGGTTGGCAGCTGCACCTTCACCAAGCAACACCAGCAGCACCACACATGGGTCCAGGAAAGTCAAACAGCATTTAAAAAAAAAAAAAAAATCCAACTTATAAAAATATACAACTATTTATCATTTTCCTCACTGGAAACCCTGTACCCAGCTCTAGGTAGACTGGTTCTTTCAAATGAAGTGTGACAGGGTGAAAAAGGCAGTATTTAGTCTAGTTAGGAAACATATGACAGATATAAGCTAATGTTAATGCTAGGAAAGCTAAAATTTATCTTTACTAATCCCCCTCAATGGAAACAATAGGACAGAATTAAAAATGACAAAGTTAAGATGAGGAAGCACATTTTAGGGAGGTATGAAAAGGAGAGACAAGGAGGCACACGAGGAAGGCTGCTGCTGCCTCACCTAGAGAGCTGCAATTTGTTTCCATCATCTCTATTTAAATCAGTTTAACAACTTTCTCATGCAGACAAGCATCAGGATTATTAATTTCAGTGAATATTACTGAGTGGGCACACAAAAACCAAGTTCAGGTATTTAAATTTCTGGGCTGATTTACACTTTAAGTCACAAGTAGGAGTCATTTATACTGAAAGGTAACGAACAAGTTAATTTCTTTCGTTTAGATCATTAAGGCAAAAAAGTCCTCACTACGGTTACATAAATGAAGATGAAGTTATTCATAGAAAAGGAATAAATGTTTCCAAAACATGCTGTTGCTCTGCACCAGAAAAGAAACCATCACAGAAAGAATGACACTGCTGGGTGAGAGAAAGGATAATAAAACTGCACCAAGAGTGAATTTCACACTGAAGGGAGGAGTTGATTAATATTTTCGACAGTAAGAGAATAAAAAGAAGCTGGGCTTAACCCAATAGCTATTTTACAACCTAAATTTTATTAAACTGGTATTATAATTTTGTAATTGTGTATTAAAATGCGGCCCACATTAGTCAGTGAACAGCCTTTAAGTGAACGCTTTGCTTTCTTTAGCAAGACAAGTCTTCAACGCCAACTGCAAATACCAAAGCCTTCTTGCACTCAAATGCTTTCAGTGTTTTTTTCTTCTCCTGTTTTACTCAAAATACGCAAACTTGGATGCCTACAACTAGCACATAAACCTGAAATACGGCATTTAAATCCACTCATTAAAAGCTAAGCACTCAAATGGGTTGAAGAGCAAAGCTGAAGCAAAAGCAACTACTCCCTCAACCAGGAGCAGCAAGGATTAACTCCAAGGGTAAAAGCCTCAGGGCTTGGGGTGTCTCAAATTCAAGGCCTAACTCTCGCATTTTTAAGGTGACACATCGCTGCTCTGTGATTTTCCATGAGGTTGGTGGGGTTTCTTTGAAAAACCAAAACCAAGTGACAAGCTCACGTGCCGGGTACAGGGGGGTGCTCTCAAAACGCTCACAGCGTCACTTTTCATCTTCTAAGACATAAATTCATGTGATCTTTGAACAACTATTTATTTCACACCAAACCAGATATCTCCCTAAAGCCTACCAATACAGCCTGCAGGCATATTTCTTAAATAAAAGTACTGAATCCTTGTATACTTAAAATTTGCATAGCAAAGGGATGAATCAACTATCACAGAAGTAGTAACACTGTGCAGCAACCGCTCACCTCTCACTGAAGAAAAAAAACCCTGTTTGTGGGGTTTGGGTGGGACTCTACAAGTGCTTTTCTTCATGTTTCACAATTGTGAAATATCATTTTCTTGCAGAACTCTGACAAGCACAACTGCTGTTCAAGCTATTCAAGGAACGAGTTCTGTTTATGCAATTTATATTTTGCATATGTAAACCACAGCACCTCTTTACTTGTAGATTTTATTTCAGCTTAAAAGTAAATGAGATTGTACACACCCAATTCAATTAAATTAAATTAGCAAGACTAATTTGGAATAACTCAAATAACTTTCTGTACTGTCTTTGCTGCAAGACGTATTTCTGCCTACAGAGATGCTTCAGTTTTAACAAATCTCACTATGGGATTTCCAGTAGCACCTAAATTTTCGTGATATATCAATAAAAGAAATATAAGGTGTTAAACGGGTCTGCATTTGACAGAATTAAATCACTCTGTTGGCCTGATTGAGTTTAAGCATTCTGAAAATAAGCAGTTATAGCAATAAACAGGGAATGAAGCCCTCTAAAAATTAAGATGTGAAGTAACTTTTTTTTTACCTGAAGAACCAAAAAGTAGTGGAGGAAGGTCCAGCAGGAAAGACTCTGCTCACATGCTCATTTGAGAGATATTTAAGGTTCAATTAACTCTGCTTGCACTAATGGACCACAATTAAAGCTTTTCAAAAACTACTAGAGGAGCTCTACTGAGAAACGGTGGTGGAGGCTATTAACACATGATACACTATCTCCTGTGATCTAAAAAAAATACTTATCTGCTTCATAGAAGAACATAAGTTAAATGTCAGTTGGCTCAACATTTTCTAAGAAAAGGCTGTTTTCCAGAAAAGCACGTGTCTGAAATGGGGCTGCTGGCAGGGTCCCTCCAGCACAGAGCTGCACCTACTCGCACAAGAGCTCTCAGGACTGGGCATACATGGAATATTCTATATATTACATATTTTTATACATAATATACATTGCATTATAACATTCTTGTATACTTTATTAAGTAGCATATGCTTATAGACACATATATTATATATACACGTGTATATTCTTATGTAATATAAAACATGATAAACATACGTGTTCCAAACATGACCCAGCTTTATATTTACTCCCCATATCGAGCACTGGAGTGACGTAATTTCCTAAATGGCCCCATGACAACTAATGTAATTACACTGAAATACTATTAGCCATATTTATACTGGGGATAGTCTTACCACAGTTCTTAAAGACCTGCTCTGCAGCTCAGGAATTAACTGTATCTCCTCTGCCCAGTGTGATTAGTCAGTTTGACATTTTACCTTGTGCAGTGACTCAAACTCCTCCCACTCTCATCATTCAGTGGAGATAGCCTGGATTGAAATCAGTTTAAATATGGTTCAGGTAACATATACTCACATGACCTCTTTTTTTTTCCTAATATCTTATTTTAATTCACCAAAGCAAACTAGAATGAGATGATCTTTAAAGGTCCTTTTCAACTCAAACCATTCTGTGATTCTATGAAATGAAAATAATTGTGTTGTTATTCATAATCGTGTTACATCCTGCCATGCCCAAGTGGAAATTTAGGGTTCTTTGGCTAAGAAGTCAAACCTGATAACTCAAGACGCTTGCACATTAAGACTTCATGTTAACATCTGTTAAAAAAACATCATTTGTTAAAAAAAAAAAAAAAAAAAGGAAAGTTTTGCTTCTTTCACCCCAAATTCAGTTTATAGAAGGTCACACTCCAGCTCACCATGTCCCAACTGGTCACAGAACATCTGGAACAAAGAGGCTCTGCATAGACTCATTTTTTATCTTATTTTTGCCAGTTTTGCCATATTTACAGGCAAATGCAATGAAACTCGGGCTCCTGAAAAAACAAAATGGTTTAACTGTCAGGAGTTTGCATGCATGTGCTGTAAAATAGACATGGTACAAATTATATATCTAATTTTATATATATATATATTTATACACACATTTATTTATATATTACAAATTACACAAAAAAATACATACACCTTGTATAAACTTGCAACTATTATTTAATTTTTATTTAAGTCACGTAATTCTTACAACTGTGATTTAGGAAACACAGTACCAGCTCTACCAGAATGCCAAAGAAAATTGATTCTAGTCAAGTATTTCCTTTTGACTGAAGTGCAAATCGGCTGAGCTGAATGTGTATGAACTAATTAGCAAAGCAGGTATCCCCAAGCTGTGAGCAACTTCTCGCTCCTCAGGCTACCTAACAGCAGATACTTCACCACTTTTAATGACCATCAATCCCACAAGCAACTGAATCATGTTTGGCAAACAAAATATGAAGATGTTTTCAGAGATGTTCTTCCTGTTTCTTATTCATACTGAAGTGGAAGTTAGCACTTAAAACATTTTGAAGAACTACCCTTGCTTTTGTGCTGGAATCACTGGAGGTGTGATTATGGCATGTAAATCCCCTCAGATTAAATGCCTTTATCAAAACATCTTACAGGTACATAAAAAACTGAAGGGGCATGAACAGCTCTGGCAGCTTGTATCAAGTTGGTGATCTTTGCAATTCATAAACATCGACACTTGGGTTGGTTTGCAGGGGAATAGAACCAACTAATTATTATCTTTTGCTTAAGGGCACGTGTGGTGAGCTCTGCAGGTATCGCCTCTGCTTTTAGACTAATGTATTGCCTCTTCAAGCCTATCAATGTAACAACTGCTGCTGCATTCTACAGCATTTCTAGTGTTACCCAACTGCTTTATATTCAAAGAGAGCACACTGAAACTTCTGAAAGATGCTGCTAAGAAAGAAGCTGCAGTTCCAGTGAATTACTCTTTACTTGCAAAGAGTAATTTTATATTGTTCAATAAGAGACAGAGAATCACAGAATGATTTGGGTCGGAAGGGAACTTAAGGATCATTTCATTTCAACCCTGCCCTGAGCAGGGACACCTTCCACTAGATCAGGTTGCTCCAAGCCCCATCCAACCTGGCCTTGAACACTTCCAGGGATCCAGGGGTAGCCACAACTTTTCAGAGCAACCTGTGCCAGGGCCTTACTACCCTTACAACAAAGAATTTCTTTGTAATATCCAATATAAATCTACTTTCTGTCAGTTTGAAGTCATTCCCCCTTGTCCTGTTTCTCCAGACCCTTGTAAACAGTCCCTCTCCATCTTTCTTGTAGTCTCCCATCAGGTACTGGAAGATCACAATTAGGTCACCCCAAAGCTTCTCTTCTCCTGGCTGAACAATCCCAATTCTCTTCACCTTTCCTCCATCCCTCTAATCACATCCACTTGCTACTTATCACAGAGACAGCCTAAAGACAACCTAAACTGAGCTGAGAGTCTGAGCCAGTGATAACTTCAGGCTCCTTTCATCAATAAACATCCAATACCAGAAGCTTCTTTAAGCTTCTTTAAGAATTGCAATTAAAACATGAGAAAAAATACTGTCATGGCTACACCCAGCAAAAGAAATAAAAGGTACTATCAGCCTGTTATTCAGAGACTGCAAAGAGGATTTTAAAGTAGGTGAAGCATAATTATTCAAACTAGAAGATTCTTAAGGTCAGTCATCCATGATGGAGAAAGAAGTTTAGTGACAACCAAGAGTCACCCAACCTTGAAGCAAGACAGCAAGGACTGCCCCATGACACAGCTGGGGAGAGAACATCATCCACCAGCACAACCAGTGCAGCTCCTGGAGCAGTTCTGAATACTCACCTCCAGATTATTTTATCCTGATTTTTCACCAGCTGACATCAAGTTTTGTGGTGCATTTAGTCATAAACTTTGGAGAGTATCTCAGTCCTGACTTTGGTTCACAAGGTGTTTATGCTTCCTCTTTCCATTAAGGTAGCCATAGTAAGAATCCTATTTGCAATCCTGTTAAAATGAGCACTCCAGGTAATAGTTGGGGTTCTTACCATTTCACTTCAGTGCAGATTTTGGCCCAGTAAGTCTAACTCAGTATTTTCCACCCAGAATTGCAAGCATTACTTTCATTTCTTCATGCAGGGGATTGGTATGATTGGTAAGGAGCAGTTTCAGTATTACAAATAATGAGGCAGCACAAATTCTAAAAAATGAAAACTTCCTGAGCAAAACTAGCAGCCTCTTCAAACACTATTGGTACCATTTTGTTATTAACTATTTCCTCACTAAATCACTTTTTGTTTTCAATTTAGATTCACAGATATGCCAGGTTCCTAAATAAAACATCAATTCAAAGACTGAAGACATTTTACATGCAGTTTACAGCTAATGCATTTCCAAAGTTGAAAGAAAACACAGCAAAGTTGGATAAAAACAGTAGTGAGATTCTGTAAATAGATCCAAGTCTTCAAAAGAAAATCATTCACTGCATGAAGCTTTAAAGCAGGTCTTTCAAGTTAGGATTAAATTAAACGTTTATTTAGTGACACGACACTAAATAAAAACAGTACTAAAAGATGCAAGTGCAAAAACAATCATGATCACCCAAATACCCTTTTTTTGCTACAAGAAGCTCTACAGGTTCCACCAGCTCTGCCTGCATGAGTGGGTTGATGGCTCTACTCATTTAAGTTGTGTTTCCATTACTGGGTTGTATGTGCTTACGGGAAGACAAACAGAACAACCACATCTTCGTGATGGGGAAATCTTTGTGCTGGAGAGCAGAATCAGGCAGATGAGCAGCTCACACTTAAATTACTGGCAGTCACATGTATAAAGCTGGGCACAAGATTAAGCCAAAACACCTTTCCTCAGCATGTGCTGCAGTAATGCTTTATAGGTTGCTATCATTGATGCCAAAATTAATTTTTTCTATTTGTTCTTTGATCACAGAATTGTTTGGGTTGGAAGAGATCTCAAAGATCACCTCGTTACACCTCCCTGCCATGGGCAGGGACACCTTCCACCAGCCCAGGTTGCTCCAAGCCCCGTCCAACCTGGCCTTGGACACTTCCAGGGATGGGGCAGGCACAACACAACCTGTTCCAGTAGGCTTTTGCAAATACCTTTAAATGGAGACATCCCTTTTGGGCTAAGCAGAGTTGAACACAAATCAATAAGAGCAGGATGTATCATTAAAACTCACTGGCAGCTAAAACGCAGGGTCCTTTCAAACACCACGTGAAAGCCATGAGTGCAGGGAGCAGCAGTATCTGAGTGAGCTTTAGCTGGCAGGGATAAAAAGAAGTCAGAAGAAAGGTTTAGCAACCAAGATAAGCATTTTCCATGAAAGCACACAGCAAGTAATTATGCTGCTGCCATATGCAAATCCCCGTCGGTGCATCCACACGTGTACCCACCGTACCTGGCCCGACTCGCTCTAGGTGTGTTTTGCATATCTTTAAAACAACACACCTTCCCTTTTCCTGTCTGAAGACCCATCCTTTGATTTGCTGCTACGTGAATATAAAACAGCAGCAATCCTCACAAAGGAATGATAACGGCTCGCTGCTTTGATACCTATGGCAACATGACAGAAAACAGGCAATTCAAAGAAACAACTAATTCAGTTTAAAGTTGTGAAAGGTATGAGGTTTGGGTTTTTTTGTGGTCTTTAACTTATCTGCAAGGCTCTTTAATCAAATTTTGTAAAGAAGTGTAAGTAGCCATTCTGAATTGATTATTACAACTTTAGGATGAGTGACACTTGACTGAAAAAAGTAAAAGGATGTCAATCTCCTTTGTTTTCATTTTCAAAGAAGGAACAGGAAAATAGTCTTCTTCCTGTGTGTTCTATGCAAAGAAGAAAATTAGAGACTGTGGTTTGGGCCCCATGGTCTTGGACTCCCCTCTCCTTCCACATTGGCTAATACATAGAAACACTTAATCTGGTAGTTTAGGTAAAATTCTTCAGCAGTCTGGACAGTGCAAGCTGGACAGAAAGTGCTGTTTTACTGAAATAGTCATATTCCTGTACATGGGATGGCCTGCAGGTCCAATGCACTTGTAATCTATAATTTTCCAATGCACAGAAGTTACCAAAATACCATATGGCTCTTTACTGCAGCAATTCAGTAGAGTCAAGGATGCAGGCACATTCACTCAATTTTTTTTCCTTTTTCTTCCCAAAATTTATGTTTGGATCCCAGCAACTCATCTTGTGTCATAAAATATTTACAGTTTCAACTTGTATGAAGAACTCATCAGCCTTCAGAGATAGAAGGGCCACTCTTATTGTCAAAACTGGAAGCTTCACAGTCATAACTTCATTTTCATTACAGCTTCACAGAAGACATAGAAATACATACCTCTTTTAGCTGCCAATACTCTCACAGACTAAAAAAATGCCACTCCAATCAGTAAGTTTTTGCTGACCTCAGAACACACAATTTGGTTTTGCCAAATGCTTTTTGAACTGTACAGTCATTTGGGCATTTTTAAGACTGTAATTAAATTGCCAAAAACTTATTACATGACAAAAGGCAGCTTGTCTGCATAAAAAGTTTAAAAAACCCCTTTATCTTCTTTCAGTACAGAAGATAAAGGCATGTTTTAAGTCATTATTTCCTCTTTGGCTTCCCCCCTAGGTGCAGGGAGGGGTTTTAGTTTCCATTCTAAGCTGAGATGAACCAGTCAGCACAGCAAGCTCATTCAGTGTCCTAAAACTATCACAATCTAAAATCCAGGATTTATTTCAAAACTTTTATGCCCCAGGTGAGCCAGGATCAAGAGTTCTGCACAGGCTGCATCTCAGTGAGAGAATTTCTTCCTAAAGATCTGCACCCCTATCTGTTACAGGGTCTCTAAGCCAGTAAAAGTTAAATATCCCTTAAGTGAAGAGATGTGTGTATATATATACATACATATTTTTATGTAAAGTCCATATTTGGAATACTTTGAGCCCATCCTAAGCAATACTTTTAAATTGCTTGTAACTGTGGCCCTGCAACATGCTTAGAATTGCTCTGCTTTATGAACATTATTAATTCATGAAAAATTAAAAGAAAGAAACAACACACAAAGAACAATAAAAAAAAAAAATCACAAAACAAGGCAGAAAATTGGTATTTTAAGATTTACTTCTGCAAGAGCTATTCTGGCTACACCAGGGGCCTACCAAGCATGTTGGCTCAGTTGAACTGGCAGCACAATGGCAGGTTCCAGCCAGCACCCATCCAGCTGTTGTTTCCTACCAAACATCAGAGTAACTACCCCTGTTTTGTCTCGTTAAAAAAAAAAAAAAAAAAAAAAAAAAAAGAAAAAAAAAGAGAAGATACTGTTGAAAGATATGCTGAAACAGTGATCTAATGAGATTGCACACTGGAAATCACCTAAAAATAATTATTAGCTTTTTACCAGAATCCTGTGAAATTTCCAGTAGATAATATTCAAATTTAAGTTGTCAGGAAAAACACCTATCAGCCTATGTATAAATAGATATGAGTACATACAATGCACCAACTCAAGGTCTACACTTGCCTTTTCTTCTGCAGGGGAGACATGTCAGAAGGGGTTCTAGTTTTAGTCTCTGCAGCACCTCCACAGCAATAACCACATGATTCAAGACTGTCTGTACTCCTTCCTCACTGCTACTGTTTCAACACAGGATATTGTTTTGCTTTGCACCAAGACATATTCCTCAGATTTTAAAGTGCTACATTTCCATAATTTAGGAAAAAAAACCAAAAACACAAAAAACCCAAGCTTCTCATAGTAACACCCCACAGAGCAATGGAAGACTTCAGAAGTTTTTAGAATCCTAGAATGGTCTGTGTTGGAAGGGACCTTAAGATCATCTCATTCCATTCTTCCACTAGATCAGGTTGCTCCAAGCCCCGTCCAACCTGGCCTTGGACACTTCCAGGGATGAGGCAGCCACAGCTTCTCTGGGCAACCCATGCCAGGGCCTCATCACCCTCACAGGGAAGAATTCCTTCTTTCCCTGGTTTTAAATTAAGCTTTATCATTTGTAAGCCTCCAATGATTTTGAAAAATTCTTACATCAGCTAGGCTTCTATTAGGCTTTTACTTGTGAAAATTAGCCTTGTTAAAAATTAAATTAATTCAATTTAAAACAGAGTTGCATGTCCTTCGTGAAAACGACTGACCACGCAAGGCAAATGTACAAATTCAGAGGGAACTGGCTTCAAACAATAGAAGTCCCTGCTCACTGCAGGGGCAGTTGGACTAAATGGCCTTTAAAGGTCCCTTCCAACCCAAACCATTCTAGGACTCTATGAACAGAAATGGATCAGGTACAGTGAACAGATGCACCCCACAATCCAGCTCGTCATCAGCGCTCTGCCACTTTTCCAGACAGGATGAGGACAAGCTGAGTGCTCAGGTGACGTGGAAAAGGCTTGTGAAGGAGAGAGGTGGCTGGGAGAAAGAGGCTTTCATTCTTCTGGACCTGAGCAGCCAAGAACACAACTGTCACCTCCATAATTCTGCAACCCACACACTGTGTTGCATTTTTATGAGCACCCTGGTGAGCAAATGAGCCAAAAGCTGAGACCAACCCTCTATTTTCTTTTATCCTTAACAACACTTGCGTACCAAAGCCTACATGTGGAACTCACTAATGTTTATGGGGCCACTTAACTGCCACTGAAGCGTGAAACGAGTTGCAGATGGACAGGTTGTGCTCACCTACCCAGGATATGCCTGGAATTAAGAGATACTGGAAGTTGGTCACCTCCAGGAGCAGCACTGGTGGTCTCCATCCAATCTTCACTCACCCCAATAAACACCTGTCTGCCCTCAGGCTTGTGATTGCTTTATGTGTGATCATGGTATTTCAGTGCCTCTCCCTCCCCTGTGCTCTACACCAGATGAAATTGGGCACAATTAAAAGTATTTTAGAAAAAACACCCAAGTAACTCAAAGCTACATTTTCAAAAGGAGAAGGTCGAAGTCTCATGGAGGTACAATGAGGTTTTGAGCACCTACACATTTAAATTCTTTCTGAAAACAGCAGTTCAAAGACTCTCAATAACTTCTGAAAACCTTATCCTGTATGATGCCAATCGTAGATGGTTGGACATCAGGATGAATTTCCCACAGAAAGTGTGATTAAACATCAGAATGGGCTGCCCAGGAGGTGGTGGAGGCATCGTACCTGGAGGTGTTTAAGAAGAGACTGGATGTGGCACTCAGTGCTCTGGTCTGGGTGACAAGGTGATGGTCAGTCACAGGTTGGACTCGATGACCTCAGAGGTCTTTTCCAACCTGATTGATTCTGTGATAGTTCCTTCTTCAAAACACAATATTTACAGTTTACTGTAAAAAATACACGATATGTAATAATTGTGTGAAGCAGCATGACTCTTTTTTTCCTGCCATCACATCAACATCACTCACTTGGGGTTTGCATCAGACGAAAGACACTGTTCTTCCTACATGAGGCTGTTTGTCCCCAGCTCTGGACAGGGGATGTCCTACCTGTCCTCTCCCACCTGCTGACACATACCAGAAGACAACACTACTTTATGATTATGTGAACGTTCATCTCTGCCCAATTCCTGAGGCAAAACCTCCCACTGAGAAAGCACCATGGTAGTTTTAACTATTGGGGAAAAAGGGAAGGGGTTGGAGTTTTTTGCTTACTCCTGTATCTCAAATTTAATTAAATTTGAAACGTGGCAGAAATTAGGACACAAACAAATAATTAAAACTTTAATCATAAATTAATTCACTACTCAAAAACATACAGTCCTTGGCATTGATTTCATGTAAGTAATTGAAAGTCTGTTATTTCCTGCAGTACCTACTACTCAACTAGGCTTTCCAAAAAAATCTACTTTTTCAACAACTTATTTCTTGTGGCTTTGCTATCTCACTGGCTGCCTCTGCAAATAATCAAATTAGGCAAATATTTCCTACATTACACTGAGAATGACATACCATTCATTGACTACACCCCACAGAATTTTAAAATACAAAAAAAGCTATTCTTATACAACTTACTTACTCCCTAAAGACTCCTGACTACTCAACTGATAGTTTAATAATATTCCTATTTTATTAATATTATTGAAAAGACTGAATGAAGAATGATAGGAAAAAATCCTTCATCTTTACAATAAAAAGCAGCTGATAAAGAGCTTCTTAACAAGGTACCTTTTAGAATTTAAAAAAAATCTCTGAAAAACCTAAATGCTCGGAGCAAAAATAGCTACTGCAAGGATGTAACACATCCCTGGAAGTGTTCAAGACCTGCCTGGATGCCACCCTGAGCAACCTGGCCTAGTGGAAGGTGTCCCTACCCACGGTGGGGGGGTTTGGAATGGGATGAGCTTCAAGGTCCTTTCCAACCCAAACCACTCCACGATTCTCTGATTCTAAGGAAACAGCAAGATGAGGGAGGAAAAGAGTATCACATACACAAATCAATTAGTACACCAGAAGAAATGGGTGTCAATATAAGCACCATAATCTAAGAAATATTTGGCTTCTCTGCTGTCTTGTATGAGCTTCCACCACAGCCCCTCCCTTGTTGCAGCCTGTAAGACTGTCTTTTCATTATACTTCACCACATATCTATATTAATACCTTTAATTTGTTACTCTTCTATTAAATTCAGTACAGGTTGCCTGATGAATTCAGAAGTTACCAGAAAAGAAAGAGGAGAAGAGAAGGAATGGCACTGACACCCTGTGCCACACCTGCTTCTTTCCTTAAAGGGACGAGGCTTAGATCAGTTTTACAGGCACAGAACCTGTTACAATTGAGTCTTTTCATCTTGAAAATTTTTGAGACTTTGTATTTAAATATTTAATAAAAAACATTTAATTAATAATATTTAACATTTAATTTGAAAATATTGAAAATTTATTGATTCTCAGCACGAGGAAAACTAATTTTCCCCACCAACAATAATAAAATACAATCTCAATTCACTGTTGGCTACCACTAGTTTGAACAATGGAATTCCACATTTTCGTTTTTTGGTGGGAGGAGGTAGAATAGTAAGTAAGAAACACATATCTGAATGGTCAAATATTTTTGATCATCTCTTCCCTTTTTGCTGTAGGGCCCACCTTTCACTTGGGTCTGTCAGTCTGTGTCTCCTGTACAGCCACAGGAATTACAGGTACAGCACAATTGTTACCAGACATACTTCACTCATGATTTTAACATTTCCCCCTCTGCTTCAACCATGTGAATCCACGTTTTCATTAAAAAGGAGAAAAAGTGAAATTATCAAGCATGTTGCTAATCTTGCCTTGAAGGAGAGATTCCTTTGAGTCCCAAAACCTGTAACCTTGCCACACTTACCATACACTGGGAGCACAATGTGAACTGTGCCATTATTTCAGGGCAAGCACAATAAAAAATCATTAGTAGACACCTACTAACATTAAGAACTCCAAATCCACTGGACCCATCAAGAACTACACCCTCTCTCTTTGTCTTTTAAGAAAGACATAATATTTATCAGAAGTAATATTACCTGCATCCAAAACTGGGAGCAGTAAAACACCAGGCAGTGCTGCTTCAGAGCTTTTCATCAAACCAGTCTGGGAATCTTGGCTACAGATCCCAGCGGTGAGCAGGACTTTTTCCAACCCATTCTATCTGCTTCAGTTCAATGGACAGATGGCAAAGTGCAATTTCCCCAGTTGCAGTAGCATTCTTCAATCTGAGTAGAGTTGAGGGCTGAAAAGAAAGGAGAATTTGAGCTCAGTTGATCTAACTTTCCAGGTGTCTTAACCTAAGAAGGGTCTCAGAGAAGTCTAGAGAGGTTGTGGAGTTCCCATCCCTGGAAGTGTTCAAGACCAGCCCTGGACAGGGCTTGGAGCAAGCTGGTCTAGTGAAAGGTATCCCTGCCCATGTTCAGGGCGCTGAACTAGATCATCTTGAAGGTCCTTCCAACCCAAACCATTCTGAGGTTCTGTGAAGAAGCTTCATCAAATAACTACTCAATACTACATCACACAAATATTTATCCCAAAGTATCTCCACAGATGGAGACTCCACAGCCTCTTAGGGCAACTTGTTCCAATGTCTGATCACTCACAGGAAAAAACTTTCCATGTTTTAATGGAATTGCCTCTACTTCAGCTTGTGCCCCTGAGCCCACTCATCTCAAGGCTAAACTGTCCCTCTCCTTGTGGCATCCCTGTATCCTCACACTGGAGTTTCCCATCCTGTTTTCTGTACCAGCTACACTTTTCCTGTATTTTCGTGACTGAACTATGTGACTGATTGGAAATATTTCTCCAGTATTCTTTGCATCATCTGAAAAATAAAGGAGCAAAAATTAAATCACCAGTGAAACTGCTGGTTAAGTGTGTCTGGGCCATGAACACATTGGAGACCCACTAAATGTGGGTCTTTCTAATCCCATTAGAAGTTACACTTTAAAGCAACAGGGCATTTTTAATATTTTCTGTATCTCAGCCACATAGAATCTGAGGTTTTATATCAAAATATTTTCTTGCAAAGATTTAATGTTTTAAAAGAAATTAGTTTAATATAGCAGTGTGGGCCAGACATACAATCCTATTAAAAAAAAACACCAGCTTTGTCTCACAAATCCTTCTATCACAAAACCATAGTGACTAACATTAATTATTTAATTTTTTTTTTTAGCTTTTAAGCCTTCACTGATGGAAGTCCAAGTTAACCTTTAGTTTACTTTGTCCTGGGCTAAATCCACTGTGACATCCTTTTTGCCCTTTTAAATACAGCAACTTTTTGGAAGTCTTCCAGTACTTTGAAATAAACACATTTACAAGATATGCAACAATTAACATGAGTGGTTCTAGAGGCTCCTGAGACAGTTCTGAAGTCCCTATGATGTGATGTCCAGATATGTTTATATAATTTTTTTTTATTTAATAGTTAATTTCAGAAATCACTCCTTTACCATCTTTAGCAAAGTGGGTGTGAACTTTCTACTCCAAACAAAAAATGATATGGGAAAGGAGAAAACATTAAAGTATGAAAAAGAGAAAAATTACATTAAAAAGGCAAAAAAATACATTTAAACAGTAAAAGTTTATGCTTAAGGATGTCAAAAGAGTGAGCTGACTTGGAGACACACTAAAAATGACCATTTCACCCTGTAGCTGGTTGTGCTGGAGCCAAAGGAACGACTGCATTAGACATAAAGATCAGAAGATTGTGATGTTTATACACCTAAAAGTTGGTATCTGCCCACTTCTCAATCACAAGTCAGACAACATGTTTCCACTTATTTCTCAAAATGACAAGGTTTAATACTTTTTTGCTTCAGTCTTCACAGAAGAACTTGAGATTCTCAACAGCAATTAAATTGTCAGAGAGTTTCCAGTCAAAGCTTCCAAAGAGATAAGGTAGGAAGAGGATGAGAGGGTATTTCTCAAAAGAAATTCAAACTGGCAAAGTCTGAGGTCCTTACTGAATACCAAAAGAACTGGTTGAAATAGCTCTTCAGTCACCTGCAATTACCTTCAAAAGCTTGTGAAAGTCAGAAAAGCTCCCAAAGATACGAAATGCCAGCCAAAAAACTTACCCAAAAGAGAAGAAAATGAGAATTACAGACAACTAAACCTTACTTCCATATCCACAGGATACCAAACAAAGAGATTAAGCCACCTATATGTGCACACCTAGAGGATTGGCCAAGCAAGATTTGTCAGGGGAAAAAACAAAAGTCACATCAAACTAATCTTAATTTTCCTTTTCGACCAGAAACGCATCTTGACTTCAGTCAGGTTTTCTCACAGTACATTTTAGAAAATAAAATAAGAGACAATACAGTCTAGGTTATATCACTAAGAATCAGTAACATACAGGGTGTAAAGCTGCATGGTGGAAGTAAGTCCAGTGGTTTTCCATGAGAATGGCAGAACATGGGAAACAGGCAGGAATGTGTCCTCACTCCAGTGCAATTCAGTATTTTCACTTAAAATACATCAGCAAGTAACACTGAGCTCTGGGAGGCATTGCAAGTGAATACTGGAATTTTAATGTATCTTCAACTGGATTGAGAGCTTGAACCCTAAGAAAGAAGTAGTTTAGCAAGTAAATTACAAATTGCATTTTTTTTACTGTATTTTTTTAATGCATAATTAAGTCAGGAATGATCCAAATACATTTCATTCTTCCTGAAAACCAGAGATGAAAAATTCTCAGGATTCCTTACAGATCAACTTATATATTTATTATATTATTACAGTTATAGTATGGATCTACACTGAAACAACGGGAATGGAATGGAGAAAAATGGATCAAAAGATGCTTCTACACCAGTGAAGCAGCACAGAGGTCCCAGCTCTGCAGAGGCACAGATCCTCACAGATCTCCTGCTGATCTTGGCCTGTTCTGTCCCCCAGACTGTTCTTAAAGTGCTGAACCTCCATGTGGAAGAACAGAATTCAGAAGTAATTCTGAGCAGAATCCATGTAACAGCCCTAATTCTCCACGCAGCCTGTTGTGCAAAAAGACACTGCTCAGCACAGAGTCTCTAAACACAAGGATTTCAAAAAATTACCAGGGAAGTAGTCAAATAGCACTTTTTTCTAATAGCTACACATACTGTGGCTCTTCCATCAGCCAGCTGGTAGGAACATTAAACCCCCAAACTTTTTTTGTTTTTACAACACGTAAAAAGTTTTATTTTTAATATATATCATGATTTGAAGAAGTACAACTAAACAGAGAACTACTGTAATTTTCTAATTATATTTTTCACAAGTTTTTAATGTCATAATTTAAATTATGAACTCTTTATTTCAAGATGATTAATTAGAATATGTTCCATTTGGGGAACAAGAGTTCAATATCCTACTATCAATTAAACAAAATGCACTCCTTTAGCTTAAGATTAAAAACCAAAATGCAGCCAAAAAGTTTCTTCCTCATATCTGTCAGATCACAAAAGCATCCAATACAGCAGGATAAGGTTGCCAGAAAACCCCAAGACTTTCAAAAATGTATTATTTAGTATAGTGGCTTAGCAATGAAGCTGTACCAGAAATGACACCCAGGCTTAGGACAGTAAGCCTTTTTGCCAATGAATTTCTTGTAAAGTCAACAATTATAATTTATTCTGATCCTTTGTGTCATCATATTAGTAGTTATTTTTCAGCAATCCCAGAGCAGCAACAAATAATGCCATAGAAGAGGACTGATATAATTACAGGCTGAAAAAGATAGGCCAGCACCCTTACACTCAAAACTACCCTCTGTGGCTCCTTCATACCCCATATGTTGCTAATAAAACTGTTTGAATCATACCTATGAGACAGTTTTACTGATATTGTATCAGGTCCCTGGGTTCTTTGTATGAGATACGATGTCACCAGCACTATAACTATGCAAATTTTGTGATACAGGATCCCACCGGACACGGTATTACATACGTAATTCGCAGTATGAAACTGTGCATTAACAATAATTCTAGCGTTATATAAATGAAACCACTATGTTTATTGAAAAGCTTGCCACACTACAACGAAATCAAATTTAAAAAGCAATAAAGAGCGACTGATGTGCTCATAGCAAAGATGGCAACATTGCTGTTTTTCCCCAAACAATGTAAATTTTGCTTTGTGTTCACGTGCAGTACTTTATAGAAACTTTTCGCACTGGCACTAGACAAATGTAACCCCCACCAACAACATTAATTAATGACTTAAAATAGGAACCTACAGAGTCCCAGTTCTAGAAACAATCATGTGATGTTCAGCAAGAACCACTGTATTCACATACAGTGAATTCTCAGCTTCTACTACTAACCATAGTATTATAAAGGCTAGGAAATGCAGCATTAAGAGCCCAACAGCTTGGGCATATCAACACACAACTGTGTGCTGAAGCACCTCAGAAACATCATCTTCTGGTCAGAAAACACCAGCGCTCCAATTCTGCATCCAACCTCAGACCTCTGCGTGACCTCAAGCAAACGAGGCTTCATCCCAGCTGGTAATCACGTGCATCAAGGTCCCTCATCTCTTCCTGCATAACAAGGGGGTCAGTGCTTTATAAACATCACAAATACCTGCAAAAAGGCACATCAGAGATCTTAAAAATAAGCATTGCAAGGAGAGACAGGAAGGTGCAATCCAAAACCTGACAGCGCAGGCAGCTCAATACACATTCCCCTCTTCCATGTTTCCAGTGATTTCTTCCCTCCACTACTGGTTTGCTGCAGGTGGGGAATGCTGGAGCTTGGGAGTATTTTTAAAAGAAATCAGAAAAAAGGTACCAGGCTGGCATTGTAAAGTAAGTCTGGTAAAGAGCCAGACTAAGGAGATAAAAGGACACGATTCTGCCAAGGTGCCGTGAGAATTAATAAACCAGATAATTTTATAAAGTAAATTGTACAGTAAATTTGTGTAGTAAATTGTCTAATACATATGGGAAAAACCACAGCTCAGTATTCCCTGGTAATATTTTTAATGCCTTCCACTACAGCTAGAAAACATAAATGACACACAGCACAAGCAGCTAAGGAGTCTCACACTGAGAAGCACCGGCTTTAAGTAACTGATGCAAGAAAAACAGAGTTGTAACCAAGCACTCTAAGGAAGATAAAGAACTGACTGATTCCTGTAACTTGTGTGCTTCCACTACAGGGGTAGCTTAAGCAGTAACTTCTCCTACAGTTTTCCTTGACACCACTCTCTGTGTAATACAAAAGCCATAACAGTTTTACTCTGTTTAAAAATCAATAAATTGCAGCTTAGGTGACATCTGACAAGGCAGAAAGCTCATGCTCCACTCCATGAACATTCTGCCCTCTGGTATTGCTGCTATGTTTTATCATCATACAGTCTGGAGAGAATTATATACCTATTTTCAAAGTTTGTAAAAAAATCCCCCTCCTCCCCAAATATGGCCCAAAGCTGTTATGAAGCAACTTATTTTTAGAAAAAGCACTTATGCAGATACTTAATTTTAATTAATAGTCTCAGTGACTTCAACATTTGCACAGTGAGACAACTCCACGCTTCAATTAAAGCCTGCACAGAAATGCTGTGCTGATTCATGGCCAAAAGCATGACAGGAACATCATTATATAAAATGCTCTTAAAATTTAAAGAAAAAAAAAAAACAGCAACCTTGCCCTCAAACAGAGCATTAGAAACACTCTAAAACTCACAGCTTGAGCAGAACTTACAGGTTGCTGAATATCAGAGTGCTAGGGGGAAGATACAGTCAATGAAATAGTTTCAGGTTGGGCAAAAGAATTTTGGGGAAATATCTTAACTAAGTGAAAGCAATAAAAGCCCCAGGTCTCCATCCCTGGCATCTACCATCTGCCAAGGCTGGATTTTCAGGAGTGGAGAATTCTTAACCAGAAAAGTGGAGGCAGCTGCACCTTTACTTCTGATGTCTTTTTCCATTGTTCACATCGCAGATAAATGGATTTCTTTCAATAAACAATTAATTACACCCAGGTCAGTTCCCCCAGAGATTACTGGGGACATTTTCAGCAGACAGTCACTTCCAGGGAACAGTCACTCTGAGTTGTAATTCTGTCTATCATAATATACCTATAATAAATCTAATTTTGAAATTATCTGACACACAAGAAACATTAGTTAAGTTTTCCTCACTATCTGTGTAATATCATAAACTGTAAGCTTTAAATTTTAGGTAGAAACTTGAAAGGTAATTGGTAACAAATTTTTGTTAAAATACTCTGGTCTTATTTATAAGCAAAACTGTGGTTCTCTACTACCAACTCAGAATTTCAGAAGTTTAAGCATAAGAAAACCTTCATTCCAGGACAGGCAAGCAATACTTAAAAAGTAATCCCACAATGCTTTTATTAGGGCATCAAGAGGCACAAGGCATCAGGTACCAATAGCCTTATGAAGGCTGATGGCAAAACTGAGATAAAGGTAAAAATTTTTTAGTAGCCACTAAGAGTTAAACTGTTTAAAGAAATGCCAAGTATGAGAAGTGGCTTCCCAAACAACCTGCTTCTTTTCTCCTTCATTCCAACTAACCACCTGGTGCTGTGCCATGAATCTGGCTGCTAGACAATGGGGCAGGCAGAAGTCACAGGAGTTTGCTGCTAGCTGGGGTGTCCACCTCCTTGGGATGCTCCTTTGGGTGTGAGCATCCACCATCCAGCCCCAGAATCACCCCCTGCCCACAACAGATGCTTCAGGAAACCACTGAGCTAAAGACACTTCAACTTGCAGAACCTCCATGAAACAAGGCTTCTCATCGCAAAGCTGTGCTACACCACCAACAGTGAAGAGAGACCAAGTTGCCTCTTCTCTGCCTCTGTCACCAGAACAGCCCAGCCCAGCCCAGCCCAGGAGACAGACAACCCAAGCAATAAAACAGATACACAAGCACAGGTAGAAAATTAACACCTCAGCAGTTTCTTCCCAGGATATCCACTTCACTCCTGCTGAGTGCCAGCCCTGCCAGCCTGCCCTGACTCACAAGGGAGCAGAGATAAAACCAAGCCCAGTCAGACCTGCCTTGGCCCTGCACAGCATCTGCTTGTGCGTTTCTCCCACCCTTTCACACCTAATTTACAGAGTGCATTATCCACCCTGATCTCACCTGACCAGTGACTGGAATTAGAATCAGTTCATTGATTAGCACTTAAGTGAGATGCAGAAAGAAAACAGAACAGCTGCAAGACTTTCTGAAAATGCATTATTTTTTATTCCAACTCCATTAAGCAGTCCAGTACTTCTGAAGGATTAATGAAAAAACCATCAAGAAATAATCCAGAAGAGGAATGCTGATTCTCAGGGAACATGCCAACACATGATGAAGAGCAGACACCTCTCTAGCAGTGAAGAGTAAAGCCAGGATGTTCAAAGAACTTCAGGGACATGTGACCTTGCCCACTTGATCCAGTTACTGAGTTTATTTGATTTTTATGAAACAGCATTTTGATAATTCCTCCTTGAATATCAGATTCACTCTACTACTCACCAATTTACAACACAGTCATTATTCTCACAAAACTCACAACACACTTTTTCCACGCCCAGTTTTAGTAAAGACCAGAAAAGTCTGCCTAAACATCCAGAACAGAAAACATTACCTTAAAATTAATACCAAAAAGCAATCAATGAGTGTATGTATAATAAGGATTGTTTCCACAAACTTTGCGAAGCACAATGTTTCATTTACAGCTGTTATTTTATAAGCAGGAACTGAAGGCAAGCCCAGGAAGAGCAGAAGTAAATAAGTTTCTGAAAAAACAACTTACAGAGATGCTTTTTAACAGGACCAGACAAAACATTCCTTAAAGTTGCATTTACAAGCCAAAGCTGACCTGAGGCACCACACTGAGTATGTAAGAGAGAACCTACATGGATACTGACCTTAATAAAACTAGAGGGGTAAATTTTGCACAGGGAAGACATGCTCTTGAACAAATGTTTTCCAATGTATTAGGCACACAGAAGCTTTTTTCTGCATCAAGAACCACACGTCACGTTCCCTAAACTGCTTCTTTTCTTGACCAAACATGCTGTGGACAACCTACAGAGGATGTCCCTCGGTGTTCCTCTTTGAGGTTCCAATCTGCAGTTTCCACTAACAATGAAAATAAGTGGATTTTTTCCCCCCCTCAAAAATCGGTCAAATTTAAGATGGCCTTTTCTCAGCTCATGTGCAAAAAAATACCCTAAGTGATTAGAGACTGTCAACACCAAGAGAAGTTCTGATGGAGATTTTTATTGACTTTAAATCAAGCACAGACCCAAAACCACAGTAATGCAAAAGTAGGGAGAGCTGAGGATGACAAGCAGCATGAATTGCTGTGTAAGATGCATGAGGATCCGAGAACACAACTAGTGACTGGTCTTGGTCTAATTTAAAAACACAAATTCCACACTAATTCCACACTTACCAGGCCTTCCTAGATCTACTTTATGTGTAAACCCCAATAAAACTACATGAGAGATATTGAACTGTGTATCCCAACATCAGTCTCAGGTGAGGAACTTTACTCAAGACCCTAGCACACCTCACAACAGAGGTCATTAAGGTTAATATCCCAGGCAGAGCTGCTCTCCAGCCAGACATCAGCCTAACACAGGACTGTACACTTGTATCACACCAGAGTGCATACGTTCTCTACACATACTCTTCCATCATCTTTTCACCCACTCAGGAGATACAACAGGTAAAGGGAGGAGAGCTGGCCCACAAAAATTCACGATGTTTCCAACCTTTTCCCAATCCTTCACATGTTCTGCAGCTGCTCTACTAAATCCTTGGCCAGACCTCAGGTTGTTCTGCTTCTCTAGATCCACTCCTATGGAGCCAGGCTGGGAGAGCTGGCTGGGAGTTCAGCCAGGAGAAGAGAAGGCTCCAGGGAGATCTCAGAGCGCCTTCCAGTGCCTAAAGGGGCTCCAAGAGAGCTGGAGAGCAACCGCGGACAAAGGCCTGGAATGACATGACAAGGGGGAATGGCTTCCCACTGCCAGAGGGCAGGGTTCGATTAGCTATCAGGAAGACATTCCTGACTGCTGGGCTGTGAGGTCCTGGCACAGGTTGCCCAGAGAAGCTGTGGCTGCCCCATCCCTGGAAGTGTCCAAGGCCACGTTGGAACAGGGCTTGAAGCAACCTGGGCTGGTGGAAGGTGTCCCTGCCCATGACAAAGGACTGGAACAAGATGAGTTTTACAGGCCCTTCCAATCCAAACTATTCTGTGACCTCTCAGTTCTGAAGAGTGACCCCCCGCCATGTCACCAAAAATATCTCTTCAATGGATCATAAAATTAATTTAAACACTTAAAGACAACATCTCAATCTCTTATTTGGATACTATAGAACATTCTTGAAGCTTTCTTTGCAGAAGTTTTGTTAGCAGAAGCAATAAGCCCTAACAGCACTGAACCTTTAAAACAACTCTCAACAGCCTGAAGTCCCAGACCCACATCCCAAGACCCAAACCGTAAATCACCTTCCTGATCAAAATGAACCAAATGTTTAATAAGACTGGACACATTTAATTCTTTGTACTCCATAGATTAAAGAACAATTAAGAGGCTGGAAGCAGAAAACTGGCTTAAGCTGAAGTTACTCAGTTGTGTGGACAGAATTCTTTTGTATGCAGGACAGCATTTACATATCTAACATAAAATATTTTAAATAGCTTTATATTGACTTAAAAATAGCATTTTAAATAGATTCTTATTACAGTTAAAAGTTTGCTTTACATCTGAGTAACTAGATCACCAGATGTAAAAAACCCCACATGCCCCATGCAGAACATGCAAGCTCTTGCCCATTCCTCTCTCTGCCTCAAACTCTGACTTGTAGAGCTTTAGACCATCATAATCAATTAAATAAAATTCAGAAGATAATGTTCTAATACTGTCTTTAAAGTTAAATACAATACTGGCCAACGCTTACCAGGTTACACACGCTAAGCAGTTCAAGTAATAATCACAATGAATGTGTAATTTACGGCCATTCACCTTGATTTATATGAACTATCATATATAAGTCTCACGCATTCATTTTAAGTCATTGGGAAGGATCCCATTTTTCCTGATCTGAATCAATGTTCAGCCTGAACTTAGGCACTTCATATTTTTTTGCATTAAACAGAATCGTTCTTCGCACATAGGGGAGGATGCCTGGGGCTGCACAGTCCTTTGTAATCTCAGCAACTGGCCCTATCATTCCCTGTGATAGTTATGCTGCAAAAAATAAGATCAACCAAATTTCCAACTGCCCTTCCAACTGCGGGAGAAACAGATCAGCCCATTCTTTACTTCTGACGAAAAGGCCCTGCAAAGGTCAGCCTTTCACATAAAATACAGATCATTAACACTGAAACACAACTACTTCGATGCTCACTTTTTGTTTGTATAACTGGAATTCCATTGTACCTATTTCAGGATGTTCTATACTTTATATATATATACAGATATATAGAGATATATATATACATATATGTGCATATGTATACACACACTCCCCAGTAGCTTGTTTCCAAAACTGATATATAATGAAAGGTTTGCTTATTGAATCAGAAAGAAGTCACCCAAAGTTAAGTCATTTCTCTCAAAGTATTGTGCTGATGAGACAAACTATAATTTATCAAATAAGCTTCACAGTAGCCTGCCCTGACTGCAAAAAGCACTAAACTACACAATATGGATTGGAAAAAGCAGGTGCAAAGTGTGCCAATTGCCTAACTGGGAAGTGTTACTTATTTTTACCACAAGCCACAGTTACTCTGTCCCATGGAGAGACAGCCTTCTCCTCAAGGCTGTTAAGTCTCTTCTAGAACATAAAATCTAGACCCAAAACTTGTACTGCAGCATCTAAGCTTATGCAGCTTCTAAAACAGTGTTTAGACCTGGGTCTACGCTGACCTAGGCAACAGCCTACCACATCACTTCAAACATACCTCACATACAGAAAAGGACTGATGTTCCATCAGTCCTCATTACAAACAGCAACACTGACAGATTTAAAAAAACCCCCACAATATTTATGGGAAGGAGAAGAGGGGTGGGTTACAATCATCCTGAGTCAGACAAGTCACACTACACCACCTGATGTTACACTGCCAGGCACTGTAAAAGCAAGCCTGGCCCGGGCTTGGAAATTCCATAGTCTACAGAAAACCCATGAAAATAAAATAATACCAAAATAATAAAATTTAAAAAGAGCCCTCATGGGTTTAGCATAGAGCTTCCAAAAGTTATCAAAGTATAGCATTCTTATTTCAATTCCTGAGTGATCCAAAGATAATCAGTTTTTTTCCCCTCAATCAAAATCCATGCAAGTAACTCTCACCTAGCACAAGTTACATGCCAACACAAGTGACAGAAGGACTGTGTGTACAGGACATCTGATTTCCCCTAAGCATGTCTAGATGCCAATTAGCCTAAAATCATTTAGCTCCTGAGTCTCCAAAAAGAGACAGTTATGTTAAATTATGAGAACCCTAGAAGCCAAACATCCACCTTGAAAAATGCTTTAGCCTTATTGGTTTGCAGACACCAACTGCAGAAACAGCACCCAAACAATTTTAATTTGTGACCTTTTAACATAAATGGTAATTTCTTTGACTAGTTCTTTTATAGCCCATCCCATGTTCCTCCAAATACGAGCTGCCCAAAAATACTCTGCGTGAAAAACTAAATGTTCCCAGTGACAACTCTGATCACGTCATTCTTTGCACATGAACACTGAAAGATGCAACAACAGCAAAAACCACTAGTTATTCTTATAACTTCAGACTAAATCCTAAATATAGTAAGTTTTCAAATTCTCTTTCCTAAAATTCAAATAATATGTTCATTGCTTTAACCAAAAGCTAGCAAAGTACAACTTGTATTGTGCTGCAGGCCATAAAGGGAACGTTCTTTATTTGAATCATGGTTGGATGAAGATGAAAAGTAGTTTTTGAAAATTTACAACAGTTCTGACACTACTGTGTGTTCCTCGTTACAAGTTATCCCCCTCTATTTATCAGACTGAGTCCAGACCTTTCACTACCTTCAAAAAGATAGTTTTTATCAATTCTTCATGTCTTTATATCCAACCATAGGAAAACTGCATAGAATATGGGGAAAATCCCTGGTTGAGAAAAAAAAAGGGGTAAGAGAAGGACCACAGCAGCTGCTTCAGTCAGGCAGGAGAGGCTGTGGTTGAAAAGTAACATTTAGTAATTACTAGTAATGCACTCAGGTGACCTTTTGTTAGCACCCACCCATCCTAAGTAACCATTTGGCCGTGTAAAAAATGTTCCCAAGTAAAGAGAACTTGTTTGGAACTATCAGAAGCTCTTTCTCCTCTTCTCCACCTCGGACGGACATATCACCAGCACTGCTTCCAGTACTTCACAGCAGAGAGCTGTATTTTGCTTGTGAATTCCCTGGAATTCTTCATTTCTCTATCCCAAACAAAGCTTTCCCCAAAATTAAACTGTTCTTAGATTAATTTTTGGAGAGTAGCTGGGAGGTTTCATTTCATATTAAACAGGCTGTGCTTTCCTGTGGCAGCCTTTGTTAGCTCTGTACATTCAGACACTAGGTTTACAGGTGGAAAAGCAAAGTCTCAATTACGGAGAGATTTCAATACTAAAAAATACCTTAAATTTGACTTTCTGAAAAATATATTACCAGCCTTCAAGTCAGTCTTTACATGCAGCATTACAGAACAAAAGATCATGTGCTGAGATGCAAATACAGGTTTGAAACGAGACCACAGCTACATTATTTTATTGCAGGGCAAACACCTGACATCAGTCCCTGACATCAGACCGTGTAGGTGCCTTGGGGAGCCACCACAACTACACCCACAAGCAGGGAATGTTCAAAACAGAAAGGGCAAGGAGAGCCTGCAACTGATTCCAGAGCTTCCCAGATGATCCAGGATGCGAATGCAGAGGTGGTGAAAATGTAGTCTGTTACCACATGAAACAAAGCCTTGCAGGAGCAGACAGAGCCCTGACCTTCCCGCAAGCTGCCGGAGTCCCAACTTACAGGACACAAGTGACTGCTGCTGTTTTCAAAGACTTTTAAAGGCTTTGCTAGCAAAGGCCTTTGCTAAAACATTCTTTCTCTCCTTCTTTCTTCACATGCTGTTTGCTGTGGGATAACAGATAAAGCTTTCAACTCAGGCAGCTCCTCAAAGGACTCCGGGGAACACCTGGAGATCTCTCAAGATGCTGGACACTAACAGGGTATGAAACAGCTACGCTGCAGTAAAGATCACCTGAAACAAGGTGTCCAAGCTCGGATGTGCAATTAAGTGTCTCAGAACTACAAACACCACCTAGAAATCCAGAGCCATTTAGTTTGGAATCACACAGGAATTACTAGCGAGGTCACTTAGGAGGTGTCATCCTTACAGAACAGCATCCAGCTCAATGACAGAGAGCACGGACCTCACTGGCAAATCTCAGGGCTCCCTAAATACTCACCTGTGCATTAAACACCACATACAGTTTAAAACACCAGCAATAAAACCTTCTATAACAGCATCCCACCAACTCTTCCAATTTGTTTTTAGCATAAATGTACAAAGACTTTACATGCTTATATGAAAACTCAGCAAATTAAAGCTGACATGAGCTGCAACACAGCATTTTTTAACTAAGAGGAAGAATCAAACCAGTATTTCTCTACTTTGTTTTCCCACTGTTTAAAATGGTTTCTGTACACCTCTGCTGTGAAATAAGCTGAGTAGCAGTTACCTCACCACAACATTTTTAAAACACTTATCACTACACATTGTTGATAAAGAAGCTTTCATCCTATAACCACTAAAACTTTTCTTCTCAAAGCAGGATAGCAGCTGAAGTTCAGTCACATAACAGAAGTCTTCAGAGAGGTTTACCAAAAAGAAAGATATTTTATTTCTCAAAGCAAAATAACACATTGCACTTGGAAGATGTTTGCTCTCCATACTGACTAACACCTGTTACATACCTGAAGGGGTTTCTTGAGCAAGCCAAGTCTCCCCAGCAATTCCAGGCTGTAATTACACTGATCAAATCATCCCCACATGCATTAAAAAAATGGAAAGCAAGGAGGAGTGTCTTTATGGATCAACAGCTTCTTCTGATTTTATACAGCACATTAAAAGAATAAACATGGAAAATTCTGGCCATACATTAAGGCAATTCTTACACCCAAACAACTTGATAATATAGCATTGAGTACCAACACAGGTTTTTTTTTCATAAATTATGATCTAAACAGAATACTAGTCAATTCACCAAAAGATATCAAAGATATCCCTTTATTACAAATGATCCAAGTATCCCCCTTGAGGCTATGGCTATCAGAAAGCATTTAGTTGGCTCCCAAGCCAATATTTTTCGGATCTGTTTTATTATGAAACTGTAACACATTTTCAATAACTTTTAGCTTTGCTATACAGAGCAACAAATAATTTCCCAGAACTCCTTTGGAAAAATCTGACATGCGAAATGATTCTCTAGTCAACTTGTGTATTATTAAGCTGAAAAAAAACCCCATATACTGGATCATTTGATCACTGGAGAAAATGGAAAAGTATTGGGAGCTTCAGGACAGATGGACGAACTTCAGGTCATATAAAACACTACCAAGGCTGTATTTGAAGAAAAATGTGAAAGTTTGTGAAAGCGCCCCGGGTGAAAATACTTTGTGTTGCTAAGAAACATCATCCCTGATGATGGATGAATTAAATTGTCTCAGTTAGCAGAGCCAACTCCAGGCATCCCTCGTTTATTAGTAGAATGTTTTCTTGTACTGGTAATTTATTTCAACAGCTACATACAAATAAAAAGCCCTACCTTGAAATGAAACTGAGAATTTCAAACTTGCATAATTAATGCTAGGAGACAGAATAGAGTTTACATCTTGAACAGAATTTAATAACTAACATTTAAAAATGTAAACTTTGAAAATCAGTATTAATACATCCAGACTATTAAGAACTTATTTCAGGATAAAATGAAACGTATATTTCTGCAGTGAAATATATTGTTCAACTTCCAACACAACATATAATAATCCAGTGAAGAATAAAACTCTTCAAATATTTCTAAGCACTGAACAACATCAATATTCAGGTAACCACATTTTTAACATCACTGAGAGAAAAGCATTTTAATTTGTCATGCATTGTTATGATGACACCAACATAAAAATTACACATGAAGGAAATAATGCAAACCACCTCACTTGCTTTTCTCACATGGATGTTGTCTTCATGTTTCACCCAGTTGTTTTATTCATATCTTACTTACTGCTTCTCCTGCAGAACACATTTGTGAAGTTAGAGCAGTGTTATCTTTCCATTTCTCAAGTGTTTGCTGATGAACTCTCATAGATCATACCTGCTTTGCCAGCCATGCACTGCCTTAAGTGAAGTCCCTTCAAAAAGGTATAGCTAGAGCAGAGGACGGCCACCAGCTGCACATTGGGCCAGAGGAGCTCACCTGAAAAGGGGAAGAACAGAGAGCACATCTCACCTGGCACAGCCTTCAGAAGAAACAACAGCAAAAGCAAAGCACAGCTAGCAGGGAGCCCCAGCGTGAGCAGGACAGTCCTGAGATCAGGAAGCAGACACCCAACTGCTGCTCGGAGATGAGGGAAAAGAGCAGGGCTTTCTTAATAACCCAGAAAGGAACAGGCAGAATTTTATGCCACCCAGAAACCAACAGGGTTGTTGCGCTGAGAATAAACCAAGGGCAGAGACCCATTTTGCAAGAACACAGTTGGAAAAGGGGAGAATCATTAAAGAAAATAAATTTTCACTTGTCTGATGCCAAGGCTTTGGGGCTTTACTTCCTATTTACTAGAGTGTGTTCTAATGGAGATTTCACATTGGAAGTTCCAAGTTTTAGGCCCAGAGAGTCCAATTTAAGGAAAAAAGTGGAAAACCCTCTATAAACTGTTCTTCAGATCCCACCACAGCTTCCAAGCCAGAAATTACCACACACAGTAATACACAGGGGCAACCACAGAGGCTCTTCTTCCGAAATAACACCACCACGGAGCAGAGTTACCACTGGAGAGCCCAAGGAGAAGTATTAAACAATGATACCCATTTGGCTGCACTAGAGGAGGTGCATTTCTTATGGGCCTAATAAGGAAGAGCTTTACAATCTGAGCAGAAGCCTTTCAAAACCTCAGAGGACATGTCTTATCTGCACCACTTCTGCTTCTGGAATCCCACAAATCCTGAAGACAGAAGGCAGATCAGACTGCAGCTTTCCTAGGCACAGATGTTGCAATCACATCTGCCTTAACTGTAAGCCACAGTCCTTGCTACTTTCCAACTCTTTTGCAGCATCTCTTAGTTGCTTTGGTTTGGGAAATGCCAGTGCAGAGGATAAAATCAAGTGTTTCTGATCACATCAGGTATAGAAAAACATCAACATAGAAATGCCTGCAGATTATGTTACAAGCAAAGAGCATGAAAGACAAGGGTTTGAAGTAGAGAGACCATTTTCTTGCCCTCCTCCCTTGTCTACATGATTCACAAAATAACACTTCAAATATTGAGATCTGATTGATCAAAGATTTTTTTTAAAGTGTCGATCTGCAGCCATGAAGAATAACCATTTGTGTATGGATCAGACACAGAAGTATAATTAAAGGTGAGTTTTACACATCACTCCAACAAACTGAACCACCACCGACCCATGGGTGCTGATCCATGTAAATGTTCTCCAAGCTTTTTTTCTTTTAACTCATTAAAAAATCCCCTCCCTTAACACCTATACCTACAAGATGTTGGATTTAATTTGTCCAATTTTGTGCGAGATAGACACAGACAGAAAGAACCAAGACCAGCAATGGTCCCAAAGACTATGAAGGGATCAGAGCACAATCCACCCATTCTGCTCCAAAGGTCAGGTCTGCAACAAGGTCCAGGTTGCAGGACTCTGAAAACAATAAGCTTCTTCTTCTTGACATTTTTATTGTAGGATTATTTAATGTTTTATTTATCACTTGGATGATATACAAAATAGTTGTGGAGGTTGGCAGTTACCTTGGAAGGACTGTGAGCATTCTGGGAAGCAGAGTTCTACTTGAAAAAAGTGGGATTAAATGATTAACAGAACTGAAACCAGAGTTTTAATACTGAACTTCTAATACTGATTTTTCAAAAATTAAAAATAATTCGAATTTTTTATAATAATAAAAGGAGCATTGTATGCAAAAGATGGTAAGATTCATTCTGTCCATCACTGACTAAGGTTGTATACGATGTTTAGGTCTCAATACAGAAACAGGAAACAAAAGCTCTGAAGAAAAACCAAGCAATCTGGGAGAGTTAAACAGGCTTGGTGAGTACAAAAACAAAGATGAGTAGAGAAAGAGGGCGCAGGCTTCAAAATAGGTTACAAGCAATTATAAGAATCATGTCCCACTACTGCAATATCCACAGCAGAACAAAAAAAAAGAACCAACTCAAGAAGCTTAACGGGTTAGAAAAAAAAATTAGAATAGTATTAGAGGAAATATGCTACCTCCAGGGATAGTTAAACAAGGGATTAGGTTATGGAGGGGTTACACAAATCTGCACTGATTGTTTTTAAGACCTGGTTAGAGGAACATGTCAGAAATGGCCTATACATATCTATCTTTACACTGAGCTGTATGCTCACACATACAGTACAGGGCCTCAGTGCAGAGCGATGACCTCCAGAGACCCACGTTTTCTTTGCTAAACTTAAAGGCTGCACGAGTTTAGGCTCCTGCCAGGAGACTCAGCAGGTGACCTGACTGCTCCTTAGAGCTCCAAGCAGGCTTTTGATATCTCTCTTTTCTAAATAGCCAAGGCAGGCTGTGATTGACAATCTTCCCTCACATCAAGCATGCTACCTTAAACGTCAAGGACTCTGAATGATTCACCAGGGAAATAAAGTCAAAGTACAGAGAAGGAAATGGCAACTGATCCCAGGAATCCCATCCTGAGAAGGAAATCACAACTGCCCAACTGGGCAAGGATGTGCACATCCCATTAGTACCTAGAGCTACAGGTAGTTATATTTTCTTTTCTAGCACCTACAATAAATAAGCCTTAATAAAAAGCAGTATTTAACAAAGTACTTAGAGAAACGGGGAGGGAAGGTTTGACGTTTCTGAGCTTATTTTCACAGCAGTATGAAAGGAAATGAGGTAGAGTCAGAGCTAATTCTCCTTATATAATTTCACACAGAATGATTAGTTCTGCCCCAACAGTAACAGCTTTCCAGAGGGTCCTACTTGTCTCCAAGATTGCATACAGACGCTCTAAGTGTAGCTTCCCTATTCTCCACTGACAACCAACTTAAAAGGCCAATATAATATTCATTTTCCTACAGAATGAAATTCACAGTGTGAATAGTAAAATAATGTCAGAGCTACCATGAAACTGCACTTGCATGTTGGGGGCTGTGGCTTTTAAAAGTTTAATTGTGAAATGGATTCACAGAGAGGCACATGCAAAACCTCCTGGAGCTTTAGGTGTGTCCCCTGGTCACCAGAGTCGTCCAAGAGCAGCACAAGCTATGGCTGGACAACAAGAGGGCAAAGGCACAGAGGAGGAGCATTTGTGTCACATGCCCTGCTGGATTTTTTTCCCTTTAGAAGGCAGGTTTCAATCATTCCTGTGTTAATGCTCCCCCTCTCTTAAGCCTGATTAGGAAAGACATTCCACATGCTGAAGGTGGTGGAATTCCTAAGTCACCTGGGTCGCTTCTGGGTGAAATACCAATTACTGGTAATTCACTGGAACAAGCCCTACAAAAAAAAAGAAAGCCCTAAAAGACACCCCTCAGCCCAATGGTGAACATATCACATGGATAATCCTAAAACTCTCTGCAAAAACTTGTAATAGGTATTAGTACTTTTATAAAGCACTGCAGTGCTTTGTGTGTTTAATCCTTGAACAGACACTAGTAGAAAAGCCATATTCAATTCCAAAATTGCTACTGCAAATTCCAGCTCAGCTACTACTATTCCTTTAAAAACATACAAGTTTGTAAAGGATATACACAAATATACATAATAGTAAATTTAACTATCAATGAAGAACTTAAATCACACCCCAAAATGGCATGCAAAATAATATTATAAGAACCTTAAATGTGTATATCTTGCAGTTTTTAGCACAACCATTTGTTTTACAAAAGACCTACAGATTAAATACAAAGCACACTATTAGTTATAGGCACAAGAACGACCAATTTTTTATGCCTTGCCAGAAATAATGACTAATTAGGCCAGCACCACCCTGCAGTCATTTCCATAAATCTTGCCTTTATGTTTAAATCACAACAAAAAGAAAACTGACTTAACAACAACAAGAGCATATTTCTCATTAAAGTTTTCTTAAAGCAAGATCAGGACAAGAAATTATTCTCTGAAGTCAACATAACAATGTTACTGTTTATCTGGAGAACTTCAACTCAAACCAAACACAAAGTTACACTCAGAAATTTGCTGTATTAAACTGCAATCCAGTAGTCAGACAAGGTAATTGGGAAAACTTTCAACTGGGAAATCACAAAACACGGAATTTCACAGAATCCTGATGGATTTCTTCCTTTGCAAAGTCATCTCACAGCTTATTCCTTGCGCAAACCTTGAAAAGAAACGGAATATAAAAGACGCAATATGTTCAACTACTTGTTGAATTTTTGTTTTCTGGCATATTTGTATGTAAAGTAAATATCAAAGCAGAAAGATGTGTAGGATGATGCTGAGCATCAGATGAAACGAGAAGTTGTACTTCAATTAAGATTTTAGTTTTAAAATTATGGTGCTTCTGAGAAATCACTTGTTTAATTATATGCACCAGGCAAGATATTTATAAAAACACCTTATTTTCACTATGCAACAGGGACTTTATTTCTATATTATTTACAAAGGTGTCACCCAGTAAATAAAATAAACCCCAATAAAACAGAATCAAGATCTATACAGTCAAATACTCCATAATAATGTAATTAATGCAAGGCTTTGAGGTTGTTTTTCCCTCTCCAAACCAATCTGGTTGGAAAGAAGAGGAAAAACAGAGATATTTTTCCAAGAGCTGGTCTAGAAACAGTGCTATCCCTCGCTCTTCTTTCTCCCAAATATTCTGCCACTACAGTCACACACCATCACTGCTCTGGCTAATCATCCATTCTGAGTTTCCAGCATTCCCAAACATTTACTCTTGCACGCACAAGGGTTTGATATCCTCGAAGGGCTTCCATACAATGGCTTTACAACACTTCTGTTTCTACTACAAACATTTTATTAGGCTTTCGGAGGATGAACCAAAATTCTCAGTTCTTGAGAGAAATAACTCATGGCAACGGCGAGGTCTCCATCCTTCATTCCAACATGCTTGACCACTGAATCCTGCCAGGGTGAGTAATGCCCAACATGGGACATGGATTCCATCCCAGAGAAGAAATAAAGCAGTGCATCATATTAAATCTGCATCCAATTACTCAGGCGTGAACTTGAGGGGTGTGTTTTTCCCTCAATGACAGCTTCCAAAAACGACTGTGAAAGAAATCTTGCACTTTGGATGGCATTTTATTCATCAAGACCACGATCACCACAAGTTTTCTGCTGCCAGAGGCATGGCCAAAGTAACCTTTTTAAGAACCGCTGTTGTAGCTCCAAGAAGAAAACATTCCCACGGTATTTATGGCAATATCATACTTGTCCCATTGAGCATCACTAACACGGACAACCTGCTGCACAAACAGGCATCTGACTGCTCAAAAATAAGCTTGGAACAAAACTGGAAAATAGCACGTGAAGCCACACTGTTGTAGAGCTACAATACAGATGTTTTCAGATGCAAAACTGGTTAAATTCCCCTTTTTTTGGTCACACTGACATTAATTTTTCCACCGATTTTCCATAACAACTCAGCAAAACTACAACACTTCAGCAAAATTAAGTCATGAAGAATGTATTTAATCCAGTTGCATCTGAAGTGCCAAAAAGAAAACTTCTGCTAATCACATACATATTAAATTTTTCATGTTTGATTATATGTAAACCTACACACACACAAATATCCAAACTGAAGTTGCTTATACAGCACTAACTTGGGATTTGTGTGTTCTCAACTGTTTGTGTTCTTTGTTTCAACCCTAAAAAAACAATTATTCAAGGGGCAAAAAAACCAAACCACACTAAGTGCCTGTTTACCTCCAACTTCTGCATTTCATCATTAATGTTACACAGTTCATTGTTAATTTTAGACATTCCTCCAGTTCTCATTCGGACATCAAAGAGCTGCACATACCCAAAATACCAGCAATCTGAAATCCTGACTTCCCTACTTACTAAATAAATGACCAAAAGTCATTTATAACTTGAAAAGATCTTTGATTTCTTGCCTACAGGAAATACTGCCGATCAAAAATAAAACATATATATATATATGCTCCCATATAGCCATATAGGTGGGGGCCAGTTTTGGGATAATAGACTGTTGGGAGATGAGGTTTTCAGATTTGTGTTTCATACTCTGTCTGGTGCTTCACACGTTTATTTTTACTTTCACATCTGACGTGCAGCAATATGGCCAGCGAAGGTGCGCGTTTAAGACACCCTTTGATATAAATCCATGGAGAAGTGAAATTCACACTGGGATTCGTGTCCTTCCAGCACTCAGGCACTGCTTCCCCACTGCTAACTGCACCACTTACGGATGGCTGGGGGCAGGGGGAGGCTGCCTCTCTGCAGCCCCCTGTTAACAATTCTGCCACCAAAGATTAACATGATTTTCCTGCTTTACAAACTTAGTAGAGTGCATTTCTCACTTACAAATGGGGGGGAAAAAAAACCATGATAGCCATTTTTTTTTCCATGGAATCCTAACAGCCTTGCATATGTATTTAGAGTTTGTTCTTCAATTTTGCAATTCTTTTGGATTAGAAGTAATAGTAAATTATACAAGTAATCCCAGACAATGAGATACTTGCTATGTTCAAGTGAGCAAATCATTTGCCTTTGTTTTTCTACTACTCCCGCTACACAACAGCTCATGTCTCAAGCAGTGGCACATAGAGGCCCTAAAACAGAAGAGTCAACATTAAGGTCCTGTTATTTATACCAGTATCATAGAACAGAATTATTAAATACTTTGGCTAGGAAGGAACCTTAAACACCATCTAGTTCCAAATATCTGCCGTGGGCAGGCCACCTTCCACTAGCCCAGGTTTCTCCAAGTCCCATCCAACCTGGCCTTGAATACTTACAACAACTAAACACTCATATCACTAAAAGCCAAACCTCAAAATATATTTTCAGCATATTTCCTTACACCAGAACACAATCCTGTTCGCACAGCAACATATATATGTTTCTTCTGAGCACACAGTTTAAGGATTCAATTCTTATGGGAAAAGCAGTTAACCCAGTTATTTAACCAGGGAACATCTCAACTCTTTGGACAAGACTTCATCTTTGCAGCTGGAAGAGCTAACACAAGACAACATTTTACATTAAATGCAAAAAGCTCAACAGCTGCAGGAGAAATGCCTTATCCCAATGGCTCGACTATCCAGAACAGTTTTGGATAAACATATTCTCATCTTGTGAAGCCAAACAATGAGATGCATATATATTTTATTTATTTTCTACAAGTTAGAATCCAGATCTAACAAGTCAGATTACAAACAGTAAGGAATCTGAATACAGCAAATGTTTCTAAAACTACTGGCCCCTCCCTACATCAGGAAGTGCCTGGGGGCAATCACAGCTTCCAACAGCCATTCAGGTTTTGCCCAAGAAGTTTATTCCAGGAGTCCTGAGTGAAGGAAAGTACACTGGTAACACACTGTTTTGATGACAGAATGTATGTACACTCTCACCAGTGCAGGACATTGGTCAGAGACCACAAACCTTCACTGCTCTGATCAAAACAGAAAGTAGAAGAGTCCACTCTGCAGAATGGGTCAGAGGCCTACAGTGCCCAAGTCATGTGGCTCTGAGCTGTGGGCTCAAAGCACTTTGCAGTCACAGGGTGTAGAAAACATTTACAAAAAGCTAAGCCAGGAACTTTTTGTTTTCATATTCTCAAATTTTATTGAGCAGAAATGTTTGAGGATAGTTTATTGCTTTTACCGGCCACTCTAAAATGGGCCTCCAGCCAACTAGGTCTTTAAAATATGTCTATATCTTACTTTTAAAACAACATTAAGGAAGTTGTATAAGTTTTACATTGGAGTCTGAGTGACTTAGCAGCAAAAGGGACACATTTCAGCTGTAACACAGGCATGACTTCTGCAACAGCACCTGCTGCACTTGGTACTGATCCTAAGGCAGGAGAGAGACACACAGGAGTTAATTAACAGGCATTTAACTCGTGGCAAATCCCAGAAGGCTGAAATTCAGGTGTAACAGTATTACTGCATGAGAATTCAGACTGTGCATTTACCAGCTGAGGGAGGAATTTGGTGCTCTGTTTGTAAAGTACCAACACCTGGAGCTGAACAGAACTTGCTTCCTAGTTTCTACCATCACTATCAATCAACTGGGAAACTGATCCAAAAGTTTGTAAACAACACGTGTTTACAAGATGTATTTGTATACTCTTACATTTGTAAACACCACGGTGTTTACAAATATAGTGAGGATGACCCACGCTTTTTTACATGTGGCAGGCACATAGATACAAAAAGAGCCAGCACTGATTTAAAATCCTGCCTGCCCTTAATTGATTTGTGTAACCTGGATTCACGCACTTAAACTGATTTTAGTACACCTGGACTTCCAAGAAGAGGGAGAAAAAAGATGAAGCAAGAAGAATACACTCTACATTAGGCCTTGAAAGCTTCAATTAAAATTCAATACTGTGCTTTGTATAGAGGCTCTTAACATGAAAACCCTGTCATGGTTAAGATTTAAGGTTAACCAGGTTAATAGAGTCCAATAAAATAGCTCTATTGAATTATGCCAAACCATTGTCATAAGCCACACTAAAACCTGCTGCTCGACTTTACCTGTCTATTGGCTAAACTAAATCACAGTAATGTGCACCCACTTCTCATCAGCCAGAAAACCCTCCCATAAACTAAGCTTCAAACTCTTTCTCCACTTCTTAAAAATAAAAACAAAAAAAATAGCAATAAAGTTCACGTCTTTGCACCTTAAAGGGTTTCCCTCCTCCAGTCTGCTGCTCTAGCCACTGCAGTCATGTGTTAAAACCTGCCAAGTCCCACTCATCCCAGACACACTTCCCTAAACTTCGGATATGCTTTGCAAACTACACTTAAGCAACTCCTCAGCTGCAAAGCAGTATGTCCCACGGCACTTTTAGCCTACAATAATAAAACCAAAATCTATGCATTTTTTAAAACTTAAGCGTTCTTAATGTTTCTCGGTTTTCCTTCTATAAAGCACGATGCTACGCCAAAACTAAAAGGCACATTTTTCCAGGTAGTTTCACCAGCAGAACTGTTTGCATACACTAACATTTTGACGCTTGGAGCTGCAAAAACCGTAAAAAAAAAAAAAAAAAAAAAAAGCAGCCGCTGGACGCGAAAGCAAAAAAAACCAAAGGGTAAAAACAAGAGTGTCTGCGGGGAAGGGCACTTTAAACGCGGGGTGGTGCAGCCCGAGCTCCCCCAGCAGCACCTGCGGGGCCAGGCCCGGCCAGGCCGCGCCGCCGCCCGGGGCAGGGCCGGGGATCGCCGGGGGCAGGGCCGGGGGGAGCTGAGGGGGCCCGGCAGCCCCTGCCCGCCCTGCCCGGCCCGGCAGCCATGTTGGGGCGGCCTGGAGGCGGCACCGGGGCTCCCGGGGGAACGAGCGGCCCTGACTCCCCCCAGCCAGGCTCCATCCAAGGGGTCCACCCTCCGCAGGTGCCGGAGCCGCGGCGGGCGAAGCCGGGTCCCCTGAGCTCCACTCGGCTCCCCTCGGCTCTGCTCGGCTCCCCCCGCCCGGAGCCCCCTCTCCACGCCGGTCCTGCCGAGCGCCCGCCCCGCTGACCCCTTCCCTCCCTCCCGGGCTGGCGCGGGCGGCCCCGCTGCTCACCCCACCCCGAGGGCGCTCACCTCCTCCTCCTCCTCCTCCTCTTCCTCCTCCTCCTCACTCCCGCCTGGAGACCGTCGGCACCGACGCGCCGCCGTGCCGGCCCCTCCCTCGGCTCAGAGCCGGCCCCCCCTCCCGCCCCGCCGCCCGGGGACCCTCCCTGCCCGCGGGGAGAGGGGACCCGCCACCCGGGGGGCTCCCCCAGGGATGTCCCGGCTGATGGAGCGGGGCGGGGGGGTGAGGAGAAGGGAACCTGAGCGAAGTGATGCGGAGGGGGAAACAAACCGTGTGAATGAAGCGAGGAAACACCCAGGAAGAGTTTGGGAGGGGTGGAAGGGGTAAATAGCGCGGAGTTGTTCGCCAGGTGGGCTAAATAAAAAAAAATTAAAACCAACGATTTTCTGGGAGAAGCAGCTGAAAAGAGTGAAAATCGGGGCTGTTACCGGTTAGAAATGAGTAGGAGGTGTGTGTTTTTTCCCTAACTCAAGCCTTCTCAGGTGGTGCTGCTCCTGGGAGAGCTGGGCAGGTGTTATCATAGAATCATCACAGAATCACAGAATAGTTTGTGTTCGAAGGGACCTTTAAAGCTCATCTCATTCCAACCCCCCCTGCCACGGGCAGGGACACCTTCAGCTAGACCAGTTTGCTCCAAGCCCTGTCCAGCCTGGCCTTGGACACTTCAGGGATCCAGGGGCAGCCACAGCTTCTCTGGGAACCTGTGCCAGGGCCTCCCCACCCTCACAGGGAAGGATTTCTTCCTCATATGTAATCTAAACTACTCTCTCTCAACTTGAACCCATTCCCCCTTGTCCTGTCACTACGTGTCCCTGCAAATAGTCTTGCCCCATCTTTCCTGTAAGTTTCCTTAAGGTACTGGAAGGCCACAATTATGTCACCTCAAAACCTTCTCTTTTTCAGGCTGAACAATCCCAATTCTCTCAGCCTTTTCTCATAGGAGATGTGCTCCATCCCTTAGATCAACTCCTCTGGAATGTTGTCATTCCAGCCAGGTGTATCAACCCTCTTTTTGGCCATGTGGCAAACCTCTCCAGGAAAACTTTTTCAGAAGAGAAATGTTTTGTCACACTGACTCAGTTTAGCGTGGTGTTATCTCTGGTATGTAGACATAAACTTTTTTTATTTTTTTTAATAGGAAGTCAAAATGAGTAACATCTAATGGAGTGACAAAGCAAAATTTCCACAGAGTACAGCTGTGAGAAGCATCAACACCAGTAACTTGAAGAGTTTTTTTCCTGCTCTGGCTAGTCAGTGATTATGAAAGAGTGACGAGAAGGCTGATTTGCATAAGAAATATCCTCAGGACAATGCAGAGTTTTGTTTCACAAGTTTTTAGGTTCAAAAAGCCAAGTAAAGTTGTTTTCCAATAACTTTCCACTGTCCTGCACTTTTGAATTCCTGACTCTGTCAAGCTATGGAAATGCCAGAATGTCACAAGGCAGACAGTTCTTCCTGGGTTTTACCTAGGCAGAAGTGGTAAAACCTGAAAATCTTTTAATATTTATTACACACCTTATAAATAATTTTGTAAGATTGTGTCTTTCAAACGGGGTGACAGATGAGGAGACCTTCAGTCTGGCTGAATAATTTGCCCCCAGCGTGTGCTGGAACGCAGACAAACAGGATGTTTTAGCCCCAATTTATTGATAGAAAAATTGAGGCAAGGAAGTGAAGGCATTTATTTTTCAAGCGTAAAAGTGCTCATTTGTAAGCAGGCAATTTAGGCTCGAACTTTTTTTTTCCCCTTTTTTTTTTGAGGAAAAGGACCGTGTATATACAGTTCCCATTGAAATTACACTTGAGGCACCCAAGCAGAAAGACTTTGGCCATACTCTTTTGGGGTCCTGCAGCCCTAATCCCATGTTCTAATTGGCCAGTAATCTGTGGACAGATATTGTAACAGTTCCTTTAGAATATTTTTCTACTTCTCGCTCATTTGCATACTAATGGCATAAAAATAGGCACTTCCTGCAAGTAATTAGTTAGAGCCCAGAATTTAAAGAAAGAAAAACACCACAGCATTATGGTAGACGGATGGTACTGAGGAAGCTGCAGAAAAGAGTCACTTCTCTGGTGCTCAGAGAGTGCCTTTAATTTAGAGTTCAAGGCTGGCAACTCTGTTACCTCTGTGTAACAGGGATTAACTGTTTGCTTGGCCTAATAACTTTGCCTCTAATGAGCCTCTCTAACTTTTTTCGTGGCAAATCACTCGATCTGTCCTGCGCCCAGGCTTGCTACCGTAAAATAAAATCTTTTTATTTTTTTGCCTTTTTCCGAACAAGAATAATGCTGGAGGTGAAGTCTGCACCGTGAGCAGAGTTCTGTGTGGATCACCGGGACTCAGACCATCACAGAGGCTGCTCAAAGGTTCTTCACCTAATGAGGCACTGTGAAACTTATACTACATCAGGTCATATGCAAGTTCCAGGTTTAAAGAGCCCTTTAAGAGCTGGAGAGCTTTGGGTGTACATAAGGGGTTGTTTGACCTCTCATGTGTAGGCCATAGACTTAAGTGCAAAGCAAGCTGGTGATAGCTAGAAATGTTCCTCTTCTGACAGCAACACAGGAAGCTTTTAGTTAAGAAATCACAGAATCACAGAATGGTTTGTATTGGAAGAGACCTTAAAGATCATCCAGTTCCAATTAACTTGAATGAGAGACCGAAAGTTTATTTTGCTGCTTTCATTCCCCTGACTTCTGGACATCCTCAGTACATGGAGCTCCTGGAGAGGGTTCAGCAGAGGCTACGGACAAAATTATGAGACTCTCTGTTACGAGGAAAGGCTGAGGGAGCTGGGCCTGTTCAGCCTGGAGAAGGGACACTGAGAGGGGACCTAATCAATGTCTATCAGTGTCTGCAGGGAGGGGGCAGAGGATGGACCAGGCTCTGCTCAGGGATACCCAGCAATGGAACGGGCGGGAAGTGATGCCCAGGAAGTTCCACCTGAACATGGGGAAGAGTTTCTTTCCTGTGCAGTGACTGAGCACTGGAACAGATCACCCAGAGAGAGTGTGGAGTCTCCCTCACTGAAGGTATTCCAGACCCATCTGGACACAATCCTGTACTGTGTGCTCTGGGATGGGCCTGCTTGAGCAGTGAGTTTGGACCAGGTGACCCACTGTGGTCCCTTCCAACCTGACCCATTCTGTGATTCTGTGAGATAAATATTACAAATTACATTCTCCAGGGCTATCAAACTGACACCTTCAGCAAGGAATTAAAAGGAGAAACTCTTCCCATGGTGATACTTAGAAAAAATTTCAGCAATTTCTGTTTGCAATCTATGATCAGACAATACTGATCTCCAGCAATGCAATCTAAAAGCTCATGAGATGAATCTGGAATCTGCAGTTAATTATATACCTTTAACTTATTTACCTATTTCAAGAGCAAAGTAATTATTAAATGTATTAATACATGGACTGTAACTATTAGTTTCTTTAGAGCCACTGCTCTCAAAGAACCATGGGATGAATCTGATAAATGGTGTCTGTGCTGCTTAAGACTGAGACCTGAAATGCAGCAGTAAATGTTTGGTCTCCTGAATGGGATCCAGAATCACAGAATGGTTTGTGTTGGAATGGACCTTAAAGATCATCTAGTTCCAAGCCCCCTGCCATGGAGAGGGACACCTTCCACTATCCTAGGTTGCTCCAAGCACCATCCAACCTGGCCTTGAACACTTCCAGGGATGGGGCAGCCACAGCTTCCCTGGGCGTCCTGTGCCAGGGCCTCACCCCCCTCACAGCCAAGAATTTCTTCCTAATATCCCATCTAAACATGACCTCTTTCATTTTTGAACTCTTTCCCTCTTTTCCTGTCACTCCAGGCCCTTGTCCAAAGTCCCTCTCCAGCTCTCTTGGAGCCCTTTAAGCACTGGAAGGAGCTCTAAGGTCTTCCCAGAGCCTTCTCTTCTCCAGACTGAGTAGCTCAACTCACAGCCTGTCTCTAATAGCAGAGGGGCTCCAGCCCTCAGAGCATCTTTGTGGCCTTCTCTGGACACCCTCCAGCAAGTCCACATCCTTCTGATGTTAGGATGAATCAAAGTTAGGTATTTACTTAGACCTTCTAAGGAAAGCCTGGAGAGAGTTTATGCTCTTTACAGACATGAAATACCTACCCCAAATTAAGCCAACATACTCACATTCCATCAGCACAACTCTGAGTGCCTGAGCACTCTCGAGGGAGTGGTCAAGCAGTTGGGGTGACTCTCTGAATGACCTGTGAGACTGTGATTACAATGAAAGACTGCAGTGTGGAGAGGAAGCTCCTGCATCCCTTTGACATTCACCATCTAAAATCTTTTTCCAGGGACAGCCTTTGGTAGTTCTTTCTCTGTGTGAGCGAGGCCAAGATTTGAGTTGCAGCCTAATGGTTCAAGCATTTGTAAAAAAAAAAAAAATGGGAGATTTCAGTTGAAATTAAAACTAGGAATCGGTAGGAACTTAAAACAGTGTCTCCGTTGTCTCGTGGTGGGCTCTTCTGTCCTGGGTCAAGAGGTGGAGAAAGGAATGAAACTTGGGAGTGGGGCTGATGCTGCCTAGTGACAGTAGCTCTGAGTTTACACCTCATTGGTCCAGGTGCTCAGTGGGAAGCATCCTCTTGGTTTCAAACTTCACTAAAAAAAAGCCTTTTCCACCTTTCTTACACCTTTTTATTTCCCTTTCCTTCCACCCATCCCACTTTGTTGCTAATCTTAATGTCAAGCATGTATGAAACTCTCTATTACGTTGTGCTGAAAAGTGAAATTGTGTCACTTTTTTTTTTTTATCTTGAAAAACAAACCTTGTGAAGCTTGTATCCAGCAGAACTATAGTGCCAGAAAGTATTTTCCTGAAAACTTTGAGACTGTAGCTTATTAAAGCACAGATCCTTGAGATGATTGGGTCTATTCCATTAGTAGATTTATAAAGTGTGCAGACTGGATAAACAACAGTGACAGCTTGGGGAAGTGTATGCACCTGTTTATTAAAAAGACGTTAACAAGGGCAAATCTAAAATAAGAACATGTACCACAACCCAATTTTCAGCAAATTTTTATGCATGCCTACACTTAAGGTTACCAATGTTATTGGCAATTTCTCTCTCTCTTTTCTCTCTCAGAAGTACACGGCAACTGATGAGCACGGAGCATCTGTGGCAAAGGAAAAAAACACCGTCTTCAAATTTTGAGGAGCAAACATGACCCTTTCTGTTTCTACTGTTTCCCACCCACATTCAGTTACTGTAAGAGAAGAAGGAAAATGAGGGGAAAAAAAAAAAAAGGCAGAAATATTTTCTTTGCAGGGAAGGACCAAACAATGTATTATTTTCTCAGTCACAAGCAAGCGCTTTCATCACCTCTGCTTTCATTTTGCTCCATATCATAAGTGACAGGGAATTTTTTATATATTACTGGTGTAACTTAGAAGAGGTCACATGTCTAAAAGTTCTCCTGCAGGAGTCTTCTTTTGGATGTATGCAAATTTTACAGTGCTTATGCCACTTGTAATTTGGAGATAGGTATAAGCAAATGCATATGCATATGTAAAATGGAGATTATATGTGTATATGCAATTTTGCGGAATTAATCAACCAAGAATGTACAAAAACTATAAATGCTTTGTTGAAATTTGGCTCAAAAAAGATTTATGAATTATCCTGCTATAGCAGCTTTCACTCAATGCGAAATGCACTTTTTTATTAATAATTAATAACTTATGAGATTTACATGATAATGGGGCTTTAAGCAACCTGGTCTAGTGGAAGATGTCCCTGCCCATGGCAGGGAGTTGGAACAACATGGTCTTTAAGGTCCCTTCCAACCCAAATGATTTAATGATTCTATGATAATGTTATTGCCCCAGAATAGCATTTTAACAACATATACCAATCTTGAGAGGACCTGTTGGTACCTATGTTTATTCACAATTGCTGTAGTGGTGCTTTTTACAAGTATAAAATGTTGCCAGCCTGGAATCCCTCCAGGATTAGATCTTAATCCCCAAAGATATGTAAGTGCTCCCATCTCCTTTCTAGGGATTGAAAGCTGGAAACTGCATGGATAAACGCATGCAAGTTTATATGTAAGGTTAATAATGGAGTAAAGAACTAAAATTTAGGCTCCAAACTTGTCAAGTGTATTGTAATGAAAATCACAAACTCTTCTTGGAGTCACCTTTATGTCAGTAGTTGATATGAATATCTTTGAAGACAAATCAAAGCCCTGGGCCTGACTGTGTCCTGTATTTCAGTCTATGGCCAGGGTATAGTATACATCCCTCAAACACATTTGATTACTTCTGTTATCATGAACTGAAGCAAAGGGTCTTTGAACAGTTCTCATAATTCAGAAGGAAAAAAAAAAAGCAGTGTTTTACTTCAGTATACCTTTTACTAGAGCAGGGTACAATAGGATGTGATTATTTTAGGAACATTAAAAATATCTACTATCTTCCTCCCATGCTAGGTAGAATAGTCTGAAGTAGTTTTGCTTTGTAATTTTCTCAAACGAAGAATTCTGACTTAACCAAACCTCTTCAAAAGGAAGCTGGCTGATATTATCTTACTTCCCTCTTTTCTTATTGTGGAATTGTTGAGAGAATGCCAGTTGTTACTACTTGTCATCACAACTTTCTAGTCCATAATATTGCTCGTTAAAGACAATAAATATTAACCAGCAGACTACTTAAAAACTGACCAGCATGCAGAATTTGAGTGCTTAGGTAATAACACGACGACATTATAAATCTGGGTTCGCCTTCATTATTTAATTGCACACCCACACATGCACACACACATAAATCGTACCTCCTGAGAAACAATTCTCCTTTATTTGTCTTTGTGATGTTTGTTCAGCAAATTTTTTAGAGGGTTTTTTTTTTTATTTCTTGGATGTTAAACAATACCAGGGAGTGAACATCTCTTGCTTCTCTTTCAGGGGATCGCAGCAAGAGTCGTGCACACAAGGTGTTGCCCAAAGTGGGAAAAATGGGGATTGCAGCATGAAAAGCCAAGCTTAATGATTGCTAAGATAATGTTGACTTCAGACAGGCCTGTTTTGTCCCACGTGCATGGGCGTAAATGTACATAAGGTACCATATTTGATGAACCGGGTGAATGGATCCAGAGGTCCTGCAGACAATGGATGCGTTGAGGGATCCGCACAGGTTTCAGAGCTGCACGGTGCTCACTTGCTCTGCCAGGCATGAGCTAATGTACAGCTGATTCCTCTCTGGGGGATGCTTTGATTCTGGGTTTCAAAGGGGACCCTTTCAGTATTCCTAATGATTTTTTTGGCTACAAAGCTTTATAGAGCATTATAGAGTTGCTGGGGACTCTGACACCAAAGAAGTGTAGACTTAGGAGCTGTAGTAAAAGACTTCATACCACTGCTGCCCACTACTCAAAAAGGCAAAGGTATAAGTACACCAAAAAAAAAAAAAAAAAAAGAGAAAAAGAAAAATTCAAGCTCAGATTAACAAAGCTGTTTGTTATTATGGACAAAAGCTGCAGGGAAAAAAAAAATGAAGAGGAAATGGGCTGTATTACTGTGAGTTGGCACAGAAACGAAATACCAGCCTGCAATTTATGTATAGTAATTGTTCACGAAGCATTCTTTGGGTTTTGATAGTGACTCATTGTGTTCTTTGTGACCTTTGATGTACAGGATGGGCTGCTAGAAGACAGAGGAAGCCACGGTAAGAATATAAAACTTTATTAACTTAAGATTTTGTTGGTTTGTTTGCTTTTTTTTTAATTATTGCTCATTGGTAGGTATTATCTCTGGAAAAGTCTACCAGAGGCATTTTACCTTGAGTCCTCATGGGTTTTGCCATGTCTCCCAGGCTTTTGTAGTTGAACAAACAGTTGAAAAATAGCTTTGGTTTTAAAAAGGAAATTTGTTAAACAATTGGTTGCTGACGTTGGTTACTGACTTCTGAAAAATAAGATAACTGACTGCAATACTATTGTGTTTATAGCCCAGGTAATGAGCAGTTGAAGCCCTGCACTACACAGGACAAACAGAAAAGTTATCAAGAAGACATTCTTCTGAGTGAATATTTTAGATTTTAAAGAAAATTATGGAAAAAAGCTTCCACGGAGTCATCAGGGTAGACACAACAGACTCTTCAGGGCCGTTAAGTTCCATTATGTAAATCCACAGTGATGTAAGCCAGACACTGTCAAGTTTGATACGCCCCAAATTTGACCTAATTAGCCATTTGGTTGTTACTTTTTTCAAAGCTTGTGCAACTGGGCTCAGTTCAGGATATAGATGCTAATTGAACACATAACCTACAGGTGCTAAAGAATTCTTACAAAGGAAAGCCTATCCTATTAGGAATGCAAGTCAAGGCTCAGGGTCATCGGCTCGGGAGGTGGGGAAGGAGAAAGAAATCCTGTCTGTGGCTCTCTTCACATCACCATGTTATTTCCAGGAGCAAAATTCAAATTCAGAATAAAGCAATGCAATCTAAGATTGCCAACTGAAGTCGCTCCAGCTTCGGGAAAAGAATATCTCTTTGAGCTTTTAGAAAGCTGAGACTATAAGATGCAAAGCCTGAAGTGGTTTATTCTACCCCCAGTAACAAGCACACTCCTGTACCAGTCACAGTTGAAATTTTCTGTCGTTCACAGGCCCACCAACTGATTTGTAGATACTTGCTGCCGTGTTCCAGATTTGCCTTTCACCTTTCCCATCTCTGCCTGTGTGCCCCTAGCCTAAGATCATCACCTTTACACTCAGCTCTTCTTCCCACCCATTTTCCAGGCAGGAATACAATAACCTTTTGTCATGACTACACCTTGGCCCAGATGCTGCAGTGTAAACACTCTATCTCTTCTGCTGCTTCCCCACAATCCTCTAACCAAAATGAAACGAGATAAAAAGAGCTGCACAGCCTCTGAGTTTCCTGGCTTTTATCTTTTTATACCAAAGCCTTTGTGTTAATTTTGCATAGCTATTTTTACATGAGGAATAATATCCTGAATTACTGCTGTCACGTGCATTAAGAATCCCACCTCACCATCCTCAAGTCATCTGGCAACCTGATAGTGTTTCCTGCTCCTTCCTTCACATCAGCGCTGCAAAGAGCTTTGCTAAAAGTTTCACATCTGAAAAAGCAGATGATTTGGCAACACCTTCCTATAGATTTTTAAAAAAAAAAAAAAAAAGAAAAAAAGAAATGTGCCTGTCTTTGAGTAAACTTTTCTTTCCAACTGTTCTTTTTTGTCAGCCTGCCAGCTCGACTTCTAGTATTGTTCTGCAGAGATTGCTGCAAGGAAAAATTAAAGAGAAGAGAAAGGTAGAGAACTGGGGGAAAGGGAAAAAGGGTTCAAAGGGCATTTAAAGCCTGGGGAGCCTAACATGGAATGGGAGATAGGCTTAGGAAACAGGGAATAAAATGGTGGAATGAGAGATAAAACAAGAACATAAAGGATTAGAGAGATAAGGAGTTCAAGAGATGAAATGTGAATAAAGGAAAACAAGAAAAATAAGGATGAAAGGAAAGTGACAGGAGTAAGACATGTAAACAATTAACTAAGAAAATATTCTGTTTATTTTAGTGAAAGAAAATTATAGCATCTTTATTATTCTCTGGTTTACTAGTTCAGAGGAATTTTTCAAACTAAGAGCTGACACTTGGGTAGTATTACTGAACAATGATAAATATAAGCCTTCCAGTTGCTGAATTAACCCATTCTGAATTTGTTTAATTAATATGACATTCAAACAGCTAAAATTTGGATAAGAAAAGCAATAAACATATTAACAACTGCAATACAAAGTGCAGATCTGGAAAAACTCTTCCCAGTATTTGCAGTTACATCCATCAGCTCAGCAAAAATCACTCCAGCACAGAATGACATACTGCTTCAGATTAATACCAGAGCTGAATAGAGCAAAAATACTTAAAACCAGTGCTGGGTTCAAGTTTCAGCATTGCCCACTGACCAGCAGAAAATTGCTCAAGATCAACATTTGTCTGTAAAAGTATTTCACAATATTTTTCCCCATCAGGATATTTATTATAAAGTGTTATCAGGTCTCAGTTTCTGCCTGAGCTCTTCACATAGGTCACGTAATGTGGTGGAGCCTTGATAACATTGCTTGTTTTCCCTGAATGTCTGAGGATGTATCATCAGGAAGCTGAAATTTTATCAAATCTACACTGATTTCTTTGGTTGTTTTTTTTTTATTTCTCAGAAAGGCTACATATACTCACATACTTAAAATCTAAAGGCAGCATTAAAAAAATCAACATTTTTTCATTAGTTTTTGTGCTTACCTCTGACAAGAAGTCCCCAAGCATCTTATTAGCTAATTTAGCCATCATCCTTCCCTTTCCATTACCCTTAAACTTGCATAAAATAGATCTATAAGAAAGATATTCCTTGAGGTCACTTACTTGGCTTATAAACCCTAGAGTCTGGAAAAGGGGGGGAAAAAAGGTGTCCTTTTCCTGCCTGTGAAGTTCCAAATGTTTCTGAGCAGGTCTCAGGCTGTTGTGAAGGTTTTTGAAGACACAGTCAAGGTGTTGCATATCCCTTTTCCTCATATTTGATGGGACAATCCCCCAACAGGATTTATTCCTCCAGAGCATCCACAGAGAAGAGACAATGAAGTCTCTAACATGTGCTGGTCCCAGTTCTGGTGCCATCCAGCCCTGTTAATTCTGTCAGAGGGAGAGGAAGATTTAGATATTTGTTTCAGTATAAATCATGAGTTAGTCACTGGAAAACTGGATTTGCTTAAAAGCAGAAAAACCACATTAAAACAACCCTAAAATGTTCCAACCTTAAACTAACCCTAACTAAGCAGCATAAAGCACCAAATAATCACAGTAAGTAGTTGTGTCTTTACAGAAGAACCCAAGCCCTAGGTCCTCTCCTGAAGTACTTGAGGTGCTACAATAAGAAACCACCAGTAACAAACAGCAATTTAAACATTACATTCTATGAAGTCTTGGCTTGCCAAATGCCTGAATGAAAAAGGATGTGAAAGATGGTCTCCTTCATTCTAATTCAACCCAGAATCTCGGATTATCTGTTAAAAATAGGACATTTTCTCTTCTCTAATAATAATAATTTTCCATAGACAGCTGTTGATGTGCCCATAGGTTCACAATAGCTCTTTTTGCAGTGGGTTGTAATAACAATTTCTTCAACTCTGTCTTTCAATTCAGAGCTGTACAAGCTATTCACAGCGAACACTCTAATCAGTGAATTTCAGCTTTTATTCTGCCCGTAGATTGTTGCAAATGCTACACACAGACATTTGATATAAATAAACTTTGCCCCGGCAGTTGGTTCACAACATGTTTTCGCTGCAGAGTTTCAATATCCATTATTACCATTGCACAACTCTCACCTTGGCTGAGCAGTGCTGTTTGTTCTGGGCAAAACCAGTCACCAAGAGGAAATCCGTGCCATGGGGCTGTGATGGTCCGATGGATAAGGTGTGCATGGTTAAGTTAGGAGGAGCAAGATCACAAGGCTAAAGAGGTTTTCAGGACTATTTTAATATTTCCTTTCCAGTTCCCTTGACTCAGACCTTGCTTGTAACATCACTGTGAGAACAAAGAGGCCACTTGAACGTTATAGACTGAGGTCAAATTGAAAATTAATGATCTCTTATCACATTCAGACAAAGCTCCAGCTGCAAAGGGTGGGGTTGGGTGCTTTTCTGGTGTATTTAATTGCCACTGAATCAGGGCTCTGAACAGGGCTTGCCTAGTCAGAGCTGCAAAAGATGAGCTCACATGGCATTTTCCAAGTCCCTCAGCTGTGCCCACACCAGAGCCCGGCCTGGCAATCCTTTACATGGCTGGTATCTTCGGTGAGAGCAAACGGAGTGCAAGTTTAATATCTTAATGAAACAAATGTCAGGCATTTGTTTTATATGAATAAAACATCTTTGGCATAAACCACGGCGAAAAACAAATTCCAAAAAGGTTGTAAATCAGCATTCAGCTTTCAGTGCGCTAAAATGTGTGTGTGAAAAATTATGCTGAGGAGCCAGCTCTATCTAAACTAAATCGTTTGGCAATGCCCTGTCAGCGCAGGAGAAAATGGATGTAATGTGCACATATGCACAAGGAGTGACTCACAATGATGTACAAGTGTTCCTGTATCTACTCCAAAAGAAATACCTGGAAGTCAGGAAATATGGCTCCACGGTTCAGCAGATTTGTGTGAGGATAGATGTTCTGGTTTTGAAACTCTGTTTTTTCCCCAGAGTGCTGTAAAGATGTCTCATGCAAACAAATACAGTCTGGGTCAACCGATATCTCCGGGACTATTGCACAAACTATAGTTTTATTTGGTATTTATGGGAGAAGAGTTCCAGGAGAAAAACGTGCCTTGCTGGCAGCTTAAAGACTGAACAGTAGATTGATATCTGTAGGTTCCGAAGCAAGACCTGTAGCCTAAACACACACACATTAATCTATATGTAAGCCCAGGCAGTTCCTTAAGTAGTCACGACAGTTTAATTGCCTATGAATATTCATATAAATGAGTTTTGTTTGGAAAAAGGGCAGCAATCTCGACTACTTGTACCAATCTGTATTCAAGCAGAGAAATCATCTGAAGTCTCCAGTTTCCTGTTTATAAGAGTTTGGGCTGCCCAGACAAAACACAGCAGCAGGAACAATAGCACAGAGCTTGGATGACTCTTACAGCACCTCTGTGACCGGGAAGGTAACATCACTCCAAGATAAAATCATAGTGTTGGAGCTGGAAACCTCAAAATGATCTAGTGTGTGTTTGTGAAGTCGGTGCTCAAATGCACAATGAAATGGCATCGTAGAGTCTTAAATGGTTTGGAATGGAAAAGACCTTTAGGGGCTGTCTAGTCCAACTCCCTGCCATGGGCAGGGACACCTTGCACTATCCCAGGTTGCTCCAAGCCCCATCCAACACGGCCTGGAACACTTCCAGGGATGGGGCAGCCACAGCTTCTCTGGGCATCCTGTGCCAGTGCCTCAGGACCCTCACAGCCAAGAATTTCTTCTTAATATCTACCTGAATCTTCCCTCTTTAATTTAAAGCTGTTATCCCTTTGCCTGTCACTACAAATCCTATTAAAAAGTCTGCTCTCATCTTTCTTATAAGCCCCTTTGAGCACTGAAGGGCCACACCTTTACCTATCCCATACACCCTACTCTATTTTGCTGTTAGCATACATAAATTGAAACACATCCTTGGGTCAGCTACTGTTAGTCTGTTGGTCCTTGAAGGGGTTTGCTGGCATAGCCTGCCCTTTGGAAACCTTCCAGAAGGGAAGAACATATTTTTCCATAGACGGTGTCGGGTCCTTGCGTTCATTTGCTGGAAAGAAGTCCAGCTCTGTCAGGTGCAGTGATTGAGGCTTCTTGGAAAACTCCGATGAGGAGGCTTGTGATGAGAAGACAGAGAAATGATGGAGGACCTTGCCAGAATAGCAGGTCAGATACAGCTCTCTTGGTCACCATGGTGAAGAGGGATTCAGCTCAGAGCAGCAGACTGTCTCCTGCTCACTAGACTGTGATGCTCCGGTTCATCCTACTGAAGGGCATCTGTGAGACAGTGCTGAGCACCACTCAGGAGCTATTACGTAGTAGGTTGCAGTGTTGACAAATGTTTTCAATTTTTTTCTTAAGTGCCATTTATATCTGACTTTCCCATGTTCTTCCCTGCTGCTACCCCAGTGTAAACAGCGCGGGGTCGTACAGGAACCACTTTCCCTCTTTCCAAAATCGTATTGCTGGGGATCTGAGGATGACTAATCTCTCCTGTTTACAGTCTGCTAGCTGTTTGAATCCTAACATAACGTAGATGACAGGGTTTGGGAGACTAAAGAATTACATGTTGCCAAGCTACTAAGGAAAATCTAAAAAAGAAAAGACTTTTCATGAAGTGTTTGGTAATTTCCCTCACTCCCTGAAACATCACAGCCTGTAGTTCTGCTACCCTGCTCTTTCCTCTATGTTTAAGAAATGCCTGATATATTCACCTTCTCCATGTAAGACCAGTTTCCAAGATGCCTATGAGAAGATGAAGAAGAGGAAGGAAGCAGAGATGGTAATTTAATCATGCCCTGGACTCACTAGCCTTTAAACAACTGTGTTGGTATGGGAGATTTCCTACAGAAATTCCCAACTTGGTTATCTAGTCCCTTCTCCACAGCTGTAGCATATATATATAACCCTCATACATACATACATATATATATATTTAGAACCCAGCTGCATGTTCACTAGCTGCCTTCATAAGTGTCCAGTGAGCCTTTAAATTATCTCTTTAAAAATCCTTTTGCAGTTATATACCACTTACTTCAGCCTGCATTTAAGCCCATTAAATAAATCAGAGAAGATACACAATTCCACAAGTCCTTTTACTTACAAGAAGGATATAGGCAGAAAATGGTTGTCTGTCTATAAACTGAAGCTGGAAAAGTTATATGAGAAATGAGGTGTAAATTTTTAACATTGCACATAATTCAGCTGTTAGAACAATTTAACATTTGGATACTGCACATGGGATGTGGGATAATTTTTGTCACTTGAAGCCTTTGAAATTGGAAAACTTCCTAGAAGATACGTTCCAACTCAACCACAAGTGACTGAGCTGCAGACTCAATAACTCAAAATTGAGGTAGATTGTGTAAATGTCTCTGATCTGCCCCACACAGGGTGGGAGGCAGGAGAACTGTGATGGCCTCAGAATCTATGAAAACATTTTGTCTTTTCTCCTTGGTGTTTCAAAAGGAGCTGTCACAGCACAATCAATTAAGAAAAGATGAAAAAGGTACAGCAAATAAAACTACAGTCAATTAAAGAGTGAATGTAGAAGATGGATATACCCTATGGAAGATGAGGTGAATTTTACAATTAAACAGAATGGTCCCGATAAATTAAATAATTAATCACATTCCAAATTCAATTAAAAAATTTATTTTAGATACAACACATGAAGGAAGAGAAGAACTCAAATCGCTGTGGAAGAACATAAATATCCATTTGGAAAATATATTCAGCCAAACAGCTGTCATAGTAACCTTTCCAAATAAAAGTGTTAAAGAGAATCTTTACCAGACAATACGACATTAAGTGGTGTATTACTTCAGAAACCTGGCACTATTACTCATCTTAAATGGGAAAGATTTGACCAGAATGGGAAAACTCAGCTGTGCCAGCCTAGCAGGTGTGAGGAAAAGAATGGCTTCAAAGCAAAGCCCTTGGTGCTCTTCAACATTGTGCCCTTTTGGAGCTCCTTGCTCTGAGTTTCACCTAATGGCAGCTGTTTTGTACCAGCCAGTGGATTAGTAAGTGATCTTTTGAGTCATTTGTGGAAAAAAATTACACATGGCTGTTTGTGGAGCTGTTAGTGGAACGAGATCTTTCCTAGATTATACTTATCTTTGATACTTTTTTCTGACATGATAACATAAGAGTATTTTGTAAATGATCACATTATTAGTGCAGAATATAATACAGAGTAATATGGAAGCATGGTCACATCCTTTTCATAGAATTACAGAATGGTTTGGGTTTGAAGGGACCTCAAAGACCATCTCATTCCACTCCCCTGCCATGGGCAGGGCCACCTTCCACCGTCCCAGGTTGCTCCAAGCCCTGTCCAACCTGGTCTTGGACACTTCCAAGGATCCAGGGGCAGCCACAGCTTCTCTGGGCAACCTGTGCCAGGGCCTCATCACCCTCACAGGGAAGAATTCTTCCCCATATCCCATCTAACTCTGCCCTCTGCCAGTGCAAAGCCATTTGCCCTTGTCCTGTCACTCCAGGCTCTTGTCCAAAGTCCCTCTCCAGCTCTCTTGGAGCCCATTTAGGCACTCAAATTTGCAGAATATGTAGAGGAGCTACAGGCATTTTAAGTTGAAAAGCTACACTGTCATGTTTTAAAAGCTAAACCAGGCCTCTTCTTGTCTCCATCTGTGCATGGGAATGAAAAGGCAGAAAAATCTGCCTCTCTCTAACAAACCAGTCCAACTGCTGCCTGTGGTGCTGTTATCAGTAAATGGAAAACTTGCTGCAGCAGGAATCAACGAGATGCTGACTGCATTGGTTTGGGCTCGTGTCACAGAACCTTTCTGACAGGTACTGCTGGAAGCAGAGGTGGGGGGATTCTGATAACAAGAGATGCTTCTGAAATTAATAAACATCACTTAATCTAGATACTCAAATCTGAGAAAAGCCAACCATTTTCCCTTAGCACCCTTCCACAGAGAGAAGGAAATTTTGCAAAACATGAGGTTACAGCTAAAATGAGCAAAACTATTAAGGGGAAAGGAAAATAATGTTCGTGACGAAAAGTAGCATGGTAAGACACTTACACAAATAGGAAAGAAATTACTTACATTCACAGTATTATGTTTTGGTTACATCCAGCAGAGGAGTAGCCTCTCTGGATGCTCTTCCCATTGTCCCCATCCGTTTTTGACCTGTGCAATGTCTTAATGCTTGTTGTCAAAATTGCTGAAGTTTCAGGAACATATTCATGCAGGTCCATCTCCTGTTTCTAAGAGAAAATCATGATAAGTTTGGTAAGACTGGAGGTTACTTCCATACTATTTTTGCCCTATCTCTGGTCTTAATACTGATATTGCATCTTAACTTTTAACTGTAATATGAAATCTAAGCCTTTAGCTGATTACAAGGCTAGAGCTTCTCTAATACCTGGCATCTTATCCTATACTATTTGGTCTTGTTCTTACCAGAGTTCATTTTGCCTTATTTTATGCTGTGGCCTAGAGATTTTATATGCTGTAAAAAAATTCCTGAACTTTGACTTTTACTCTGGCATAAGGCACAGCTCCTTTTCCTCTTCTTTGTACTCAGACAGAAGAGGCAAACATTGATGATTACACCTTCTCCCAGGGAGTTTTTACTACAGTTTTATTACACTTTGGTCAGTTGATAAAAATAACCACATTTCACTGCTTCTATAACCTGAACATCTTAATGTCAACCATCATCACACCTGGATAATGGGCAATTAGTTTTTAAATCTGGTCTGACTCATTCTCTCTCTTATGATCTCCATTAAACTCTGGCAGAGAAATCCTTCCCAGATCTTTAATACTGTTTCTGGCTTATTTAAGGTTTTTTTTGTTCTTCCTTGTGCATAACATCCTGTATATTCAAGTGTGTGTGAGTTAAGATTGGCCATTTTAAAAGGATTTCTTGCTTTAAACTTACTATTTCTTGAAACTTGGCCTCATCGTTAGCTCAGCATTGGCTGTAAAAGAAGCAGCCAGGTTGGAAGGAAATTAATATAGAAGTAAGAAGTAATTAAAATTCAGAGTTGGCTGGACACTTGTGAAAAGTGCAGATGACTACCTGTGTCCACATATGCAGTGCATTTGTCTAAGTTACTGGTGTGTGAAAAGCAAGGAACGGAACGAAAGCTCCTCTTGCTGCCATAACTACAGCAGATGCTGCTTGATGCCTGCTGAAATCCAGAAATATGCTCTCATCCTTTTTCAGCAGCCTTGTCCTACCTCTTGTGGCCTTGATTTCAGACCTCTGACCTTGCATTTCCTCTGGCATCCTGTAACAAACAAATAAATGGACAAGAAGTTGACTGTGTGAGATTCCAAGTTATTTACGAGAGGAGACGCTGCTCAGAGATGCTCCATTCTTGGCAGTTTAAAACTCTCTATTTCTGTCTGATTTTAATTAATAGGCTTGTATTTAAGATGAAATGTATTCAATTTGTGCACAGTGTAGAGACTGTCACACTACAAGATCGGTTATATACATAGCAATACAATTATTATTCTCTGCTGACAAATGTACCGTGATATTGATAAAAAAGCAATAACTTCAATGTACATGTCAAAATCAGCCCTGATAGCTTATTACAGATTGTTAGATGAACATAAATATCTAATGTTCAGCCTGTAGTGTTCATTTGTACCATGGCAGACGAAGGTATAGGCCGGAGAATGAATTTAAAGCACAATGCCAAGTCTCTGATATTCGCTGAGTCTAAGCTGTATCTTTGCTGGCACTCATGATAGTATGGGGGGCTATTTACCCACACCAGGACCAGGCTGCAGGGAAATGCTGATGGTCAGCTACTTAAACCTCTTTAAACTTCCCTGAGATCTTCTGGTTCAGGCCAAAATCTTCCAGCTTATCCATAATCACCTTTCCATGTTTCCAAGAAGAGAGCATGGCTCCACAGGCGGGCTGGGTTGTGCTGTGCCCGTCCAGTTCCCTCCCACAGGGAGCAGAGCCACAGAGCAGGCTTTCCTGGTGGAGAAGTGGGTTATGGAATGGTCAGTCAGAGTCTTTTATGAAAAAGCCTCTATCACATCAACACATTTGCTTATTTTTATGCCTCTTATTTTTTTTTAAGGAAAGGGAAACGGGGGGCATAGCCTCAGATAGATCCCACTTCCTCCTTCATTCATCAGCTTTCTTAACTGCATTTAGAGACATAAGTTATGAACAATCTATTTTGGAGGCTCCCAGACTAAAATAAAACGGTTTCTATGGTTGTGGAGCTGGTGAGGATGTTGAGAGGGACAGGGTTGAAGTACTGACAGAGGCAGTGGCGAGCCTGAGAACCTGCCACAGCCTTCTCCATGTGGGCATCCTGGTGGGCACTGGGTACCACAGCATCCAGCCACCTGTGAGCTGGCCAGGTGGAGTCAACCCTCTTCTTCTTTCTCATGAGGACACAATCACGACAGCCCCTGTGTGATGATTTTTGTGTGGCAGAAGGGGGTTTCCCCACCCACATCACCAGAAGTGAGGTTTATGTTTTTGTTTTGCTTCCCAGTGCCTTCTACCTCTGCTCTGTGGAGAGGAAATGAAAGGTATAGTCAGTGATGGCAGTGGTGTGATTTACTCTGGGGCTAAGGCTTCTTTTAAGGTCATCAGCTGCATGATCTCTTCACAAAGCACTTTCAGTTGATTACAACTTTTCAGTGTTTTCCTGTTGGCCCTTTTTTCTTTCTTTACTTTTTCTGCCCTTTCTGCTACATTTTTCCAATGAAAAAGAGTTTGCTTGCTTGCTGTTTGTAGAGACCCAATAAAATCAGCACCATCATCAGCTTCCTTAGAAGGACATGGATGAACCTCATCCTGGTTCCTTTGGGAGGAAAAATTCCCACCTTTTTAATCAACTGTGGCATAGGAACACATAAGAAATCAGTATTTCATCTTCAGTTAGCATTTATGGATTTCAGCTGACTTGATAATCAAGAAAAAATTTATTTCACTAATAAATATTTTTCTACATAATGTTACAAGCCTAGTTTCTCAAAACAAAATGGATTTCTTTGTTAAAAGGAAAATAAAGTTAGCTTGCACCAACATAATCATCCTTCTCTGTGATCCCTCAAAGCAGGAACTTTGGATTGCATCTGTTCAGCAGTGAAAGTCTACCAAAAATGTGACATCTACAATCTGATGTGCAGGTAATGGAAACTATTGTGCCACATTAAAGGTGAAATATAAAACCAAGGACTTGGCTATATGTAAATGGCAAAATACTGTGACTTTTGTTTGTGAGCAATTCTGTGCAATATTATCAACCAATTCACATTTTAAAAACAGCCACTACACCTCAATTACTTGCATTTTGTGTCCTCAATTAGTTGTACCTCGACTAAAATGTATTGACTGGACACACACAAAACGCTTTGGGCTGGAACCTCATCCTTCTCCTATTATGACTCAGCTGCCCTATATTTGCATCCTTTATTTTGTCAGATAAAAGAAAAAAAAAAAAAGAAATAATCATACTGCAGACCAACTCACTGCTAATTGTAGTCTCTGAAGAAAATTAAGATGCTCTAATACCCCATTAGAGTCTCTACAATTCTTATTAGGCACCAGGATATGCTTCCCTAATTAATAGTTCCTTTAGTGTCCAGATTAAAAATAGCTGTTAAGGGCTCTGGGTGGATGATACAGCAGTATGAAATAGCATCACACCTGTCTCCCTGCTGCAGCTTCCCAAGCGTAAGTAGGAGTCAGAATTTCCCTCCTCATTAAACAAAAACACTGATAGATAGGACATCACTTGGCATCTCCAAAGTGATACACCTAAGACATACCATCTGCTACGAAGTTGCAAAAACATAGCCTGAGAAAAGTGGGACATCAAGGTGGAGCTTAATTTTCTTTAGTCAGTTTTCTGTCTATCCTGGACTTGAGTGGAGATGTTGCTGGCATGGCTGGTGATGCCTGTAACTGCAATGGCACAGGACAACAGTAAGGGAGCATGGCTGGGAGCATTGCAGTCATTTAGGAGTAGGGAAATTTATGGGGAATTAGGGAAACCACTCCCAGGATAGACACGTTTTTAGTAACTGGGGAGGTATTACTTTTGAAGGTAGCAGGAATCCCAGCTTAGGGCTCCCCTGCCCTGGTGAGTGCTCTCAGCACTGAATTGCAAAGTTCCTTTTACTTTCTCTTCCCCTAGTCACAGGAATTATTTTAGCAATGGTGCAAAGTGTACAGAGCCCGACTTGGAGCTCAGCCTCTGCTCGAGGGCTACAGGCATTTGCTGAAGGAGGAGATTGAAGCTTCAGACTAAGGTGACCATAAATCCCAGATGTCCTACTTGCAGGAGAAGTAGGACAGAGACATGAGCAGACACCCAACACCCTTCCTATCTGTGCATCGCCAGATCCAGACCTGGGTTTCAGGGTGAGAAACAGCCTGAGAAATCAAAGTGAATAAAAAAAGATGACTTTCCAGCTGCATTTGCAATGGCATTTTTTGGGCACCCTCCTTCAGCATTCTGAGCACTGTGAGTCTCAGTCAGGTCCCTGAGAGCTGGAGACAGAAATATGGGAACACTCCCATCTGCTCGCAGACAGCCTCAGTCTTTCAGACATCCAGCAGCCCAGCTGGAGACACTGCTCTGCTCAGGTTGCCAAACAAACAGACAATTGGATAAAATCTGGGGGCAGAAAAAGTGGCTCCATTTGGAGTAACAAGGTCATCCTAGTTCAGCAACATGATTTCCTGCAGCCCTGGGTCTGGCAACACCAGCCACCCCACACAGCTCCAGACAGCGCTACCTGCCTCCCTCCTGAAGGCCACCCATCTTCCTTCTCATATAGTTATTCAAGTAAAAGATTTCTGGCATAACACTCCTACTTTAGCACACACATCTGCTCCAAAAAAGCATCTCTCTGATGTGCTGGTGGTTACAGCACAGTTATAACACACAATAGATCATCACCTGGACTCCTCAGAAATTAAAGGGTAATGGCTTTAAGCTGAGACAGAGTAGGTTTAAATGAAATATTAGGAAGAAATTCTTCCCTGTGAGGGAAGTGAGGCCCTGGCACAGGTTGCCCAGAGAAGCTGTGTTTCCCCATCCCTGAAAGTGTTCAAGGCCAGGTTGGAAGGGGCTTGGAGCAACCTGGGATAGTGGAAGGTGTCCTTGCCCATGGCAGGGGGTTAGAATGAGATAGTCTTTAAGGTCTCCCCGAACCCAAACAATTCTATGATACTCTGAAGCAGAATCCTAATCCTTTCCATCCCAAAATCCTCTGAGCAAAAAGTCTCCACGGTTTACAGCGTCCTAGTCCTCAAAGCCACTACCAATGGGTGCATTGCCTGGAAAACACACACTGTGTTCCAAAGACAGGCTCTGAACATGATCTTCACAGAAGAAACATCTCCAGCCTGACCTCCACAGGTCCTTTTAACTCCTCCATCAGCACCTTGAGTGTTCCCCAGTGCTCTGACTGGCATAGCCATGGAGAGGAAGATGTTTTCCTGAAAGGATGCCTGTGCTGAGACCTTCCCCTGATGCTGCAGGAGCTGTTATGAAGCATGCAAATCCTACACCTTGTTTCTGAATATCTCAACTGGAGTTTCTGAGCTCTTACCGTGCACAAACACAGCAAATTCACTGCTTTCCCCTCCCTGCTTCTCTTCAGGCCTAAGGCTACGGCTGCTGCAGAGACCACCTGGGTTAAATTAACACAATTAAACAGTGTTAAGCTGCTCTAGGAAACGCAATGCTGTTTTCTGTGTTACCGAAGTCATGGTATGTGGCTGTCAAATTACTGTTCGGGAGCAGGAGGATGGTCTGTATGAGGAGCTCGAAGCCAAAAGCCTCACCTGTGTGCTGCTGTGTATGTAAAGCTCAATCTCCTCACCTAAAGGAAATCACAGAATCATAGAATCACAGAGTGGTTTGGGTTGGAAGGGACTTTAAAGCTCATCTAGTTTCAACCCCTCTTCCATGGGAAGAGACATCTTCCACTAGACCAGGTTGCTCAGAGCCCCATCCAACCTGGCCCTGAACACTTCCAGGGATGGGACAATCTATAATACTGTTTTACTACCCTCACTGTAAAAAGAAATGCTCATTAATATGCTGCCCCTTGTCCCCTTAACCATATTTAATTAAAGAACAAGTGTACCAGGGAGATTTCTACCTGGTCACCTCCAGGACATGGATTTGATTTCCAGCAGCTGAAACCAGGGAAGTTTTGCTGCTTACTATGCAAGAATGAGTAGGATCAGGGTCATCCTGTGGTGGATAAAGGCTTGCCAGTGGTGGTCACCTTTTCCCAATGGTATTGGAAGTGGCTTTTTCATATTATCGTCCTTTCTCTGTAAATAGAAGCATTTGAGGAGGTCTGGTGTAAGCACATGTAATTGGAGAGAAAATACATGTCAGGCCTGAACCCCTGCTTCCCTTCCTCAGGTCTCACGGGCATGTGGACTGTGTGAGATGGGAAGCACTTGAACTGATCCTCTCGGGCCTTCCTCTCCTATCTTTGAGGGTGAATAAATGAACTATGAAGCACAGCATTTAAGCTCAGCCATAGCCAATATTCCAGGTTTTCAACGCAGGAAGAAGATGGGAACACTCGGTAGAGCTCCATTTCTAGCATCTGGAAAGTCAGAGGAGAAACAGAGTGCAAGAAAACATGCAAACATCATTAGTGGAGAAAGATAAGTGTGCTTTTTCCATTTTACTAACCCAGATTCCATAGGTGATGGGGTTTTCTTTCAGCCTAACTATCCCTTTAAGAAAGGCTAGAAACGCCCGTCAGAGACTTGTAATGAAATAACATTATTTATCAGTATTAAATATAGATAAACAAAAATGAGAAACAGACTTAATTGAAGCCCTCTGTGAAATCTAGCTAATCAGTTTTCATTTCCAGGAGGCTTTAACTTATGTTATTTAATTTATTATTTATCTGTTCTATTTTGATTTTGATTTTCAGCCCCAGTGCTGGGCGCTTTAGAAAAGTGTGGTGAGAGGTTGGAAGTATCACCCTGACTTCAATCAGGCAAATACTTCACCCATGTTTGATTATTACTAGGGCTTTGATAAGCTTAATGATCACACAAGGGTTCTCCTAACTTCACTGCTGACACGAATTTTGAGTCCAGGCACATTACAATGTGTTTCCTGACCACCAAAGTGCTTTTCCTATTGGTTTCAGTTTTACCTCCATCCCATGCAAACACCACGCCATTTCACTTTATTTCTTTAATTTATAGGCATCAAAGTTGCTGAATCAGGAAACTGAGGTTATAGCTGTTGAAGAAACGAATCCCACACTGTGACAAACTGCTTTTTCGGCAGATTTTCTCGTGTTCCTCATTCTGAGTCATTGTCGCACATTTTAAAGGCCAGAGTTACATATGAAGCTCTTGATGGTGAGAGCTGAGCCCTTTCTTGTGGTTTCTGCAGGCAGACGATGCTGTCCTGTGCCTCTACTGGTTGCCAGTAGCTACTGATGTTTAATTCACATCACTTCAGTACTTCCTGTGTCACTGGAGCGTGTGACATTGCCCACCAGAACTGAAAGTGAAGTGGTTACATTTGACTGTGTTAATTGGATTCTAATTAGCCCGACAATGCTGCTCATCTCTCCTCAAGTGTGGCTTTCTGGGATTCCACCTCTTCGTGAGGGGACTGGGAGAATTTGGGAGAAGTAAAATTCAAGAATCAGGGGAAAAAAATATTAAAACTGGTTAGAACAGATTAAACTTTTTATGCTTAGTTCTAGCAGTGATTGGCCCTGTGCTTCCTCAAAAATCAAAACTTTAAAATATCTGGGACATTCAGGGTGGTGGTCAGGGAAAGCAGAGCATCATTATCTCTTTAAGATGGACTACTGGATTTACCCATTTGGGCATGTATTTTCTGGCCCCCCCAAAAAACATGTTCTGCAGTTGTATGCACAAATTTACCCTCACAATATACCTTAGGGATAAGGAAGTCAGTTGATCCCCCTTTTACAGGCAGGAGTGATTAAATGGTTTGCCTGGAGTCACTATGGGAAATCCCAGAAGAAGCAGAAAGGAGCCACGGTTCTGCAGTGCTCCTCTCCAGCTTGACACAGGAACCTTACAACAGTTAAGGAATTATTAAAATGTTAAATGAGTTGAAATTAAAGGCTCTATCCAGAGCAGGAGCCATCATTTGGATTACTGACTCAGTTCTTCGGAAAATACACAACTGTGGCAGTATTATGAGTGCAATTACAGCCAATGGAGAATTCTCAAATGAAGGGTAAATCAAAAGGAAACCACCTGTGTTCTGTATTTCTGTGGTCTCTTCCATCTCAACACTGATAGAGAGCATGGCTAGGCATACATGTCTCAAACATATGTTGATTTTTATGCTTGTCAGGGAGTTGGGCTCTGAGGGAATTCTCCCGCAGTGGTTACGCTGAGACAGAGCAAGAAACAGGGTGAACAGCTCGTGGGCTTTAAGATCTTCTGTTTCTCCTCGAGATGTGATCTGGAATGCCTGCCCTTGTCCTCTCCCACCCACACTCATCCTCCTTTCACACCTGGAGTTTCCATCCTTTTCCTCACTGGGAGCACTCGGGAGCAAATTGTTCAGGGATGGAGGGAGGTGGGCACAGATGTGACCACCTGCTGCATGTGCCTTTCTTCTCATGGGCTTTTAAAAAGGCACTTCATATTTTAAAGAGGAGGAGGAAGAGCCAGTGGCCTTTGGTGTTGCTCAGCACTGACACAGCTGGAGCTGGCCGGGGGTGGCGGGGTGTTATTTTTTACAGGTTGGCAACCAGGCGCTTGTTGCAATGATATACTTTTTTTTTTTTTTTCTTTTTTTTCAGTTCCAGAGATCGCCTGAGTGTAGATGTGCCAACACGGGTTCCGGTTTTACCACAGCTAATTCTCTTATTTCAAAGAGCGGAAATATCCTCGGACAAATCTGCTTTGTCAAGGTTGAAAACGTTCCACACCACAGATGGTGACCATAAGGTGCAAGTGAGTTTTCAGCTGAACTGGTGACACCCTACCCATTTGCTTCACTGCTGAAGATTTTAAAACTAGTTTTTGTTATGAGAAGCTGAGCAAGATACTTCTCTCCAAATGTCTCTTCCTCCTGTTAGCTCCTCACTTCCATATTCATGGCACTCCTGCTGCTACTAGCACTACCATGCGTAGCACCTACTGCAAATTGTCCAGTTCCTGTTGTTAGGATGGCAGTTCCCTTTGGTTTTTGAAAAATTCATTAAGCGAGGGAGTGGAAGGGGCAGCAGAGTCCTGTTATGGTCCAGCACCTTATTGTAGGAGGTATTTTTCCCCCAGGTGTGTTCCTGCAGGATGGCTCGCCGGGGTTGGGACCAGATGAGCACCTCTACTTTTATGCAAAGGTAACTGATTGTATTTGGATCATCAGCTGTGTTGCAGACCTATAAAGCCCCAAAATTCTGTGTGCAGGAATATTGTGAGGAGTTCTTCAGCAATGGTTTGGGGATTTTCAGGCCCTTCAAACACAGTGTCAGATTTTTCTTGTGGACTGAACAGAGCCTCGACGGGAATGGCGATGGCAGCTTACAATAATTGGTGCCGTGTTCTTCTGATTCCTCCTAACCAAGGGGTTTTATGTTAATATGAGAGAACCCACCTGTGGTTGGTGGTCTCAGTAGCTGCATCTAATTTTTCCCTTTTGTGAATTCCCCAATTTCCTTGTGATGCCTTTGTTACTACTTTGTGGTGCAGTCATCAATCCTCATTTCTCTCTTCTCCCTGACTAATTCCTCCCACAAAGAGAAATTAAGTTAAAGGGTGGGGGGGATAAAGGTTGGCTTGCTCCAGATACAACAGCAAAAATGGGGTCTAGAAGGAAACCCGTTTCTGCCTCTGGGAAAATGAAACAAAGTAAAAGCCAGTGGTGAACTCTTCCCAAAAAGCTCACCTCCCTTTTCCTTGCCATTCTTTAACTAGCTTACTTCAGGAGAGTTTTGTTAGCAGAAGGGCAGCAGTCTGGGGACATAAATTACTTTGACTTTGTAAAGAAGTGGAGTTAAGTATTAAATGTGCTTTGGGGCAGCTCCTGCAATTCCTCACCCTCCTTGTTTGTGGTACATCTTTTTCAGGTGAAAAGCTCTATACATATCATGTCAGTGCAATTCACACTCACTCTCTTCCTCATTTTGGGGCTAAATTCAGTATAAGCAAGTGCACAATCCCCAGATTAGAGCTGCCAGCGCTTCCCACCAAGAGAAGCCCAGTACGTATGGGTCCTCCTTGCCTCCTTCACTGTTTTCCTTGCACCAATCTGAACTATTTGTTCATCTCTGACATCTCTCCACTCCACCATCGCCCCATTTCTCCGCTGTGCCTCCAGGCCATGTATCCCTTTCCCTGCATTGCTCCATCTCCCTTTGACTCTCTGTTTTGGGTGGCATTCCTATCCCAGCACATCACTCTCCATCTACCTCCTCTCCTGCCACTTTCTGACACAGTTTCAACCCACAGCTGCTCCATCCTTGCTCCAACATCCCTTGTGTTGACTGCGTAGAGCATAAGCTGTTGGACTTCTCATTCAAGACCTACCATAGTGTTGTCCTTCTTTACCTCTCACTTTCATTTATCTGTTACCTTTATAATCAGCTTCCAAGCTCCTCCTCAAAACCTTCTCCTCTCTGCCCCTCAAATCTATCCTTCATTATGGTGCTTGCAAAAGATTTGACAATAATTTGGTCATGCCTATCACACTGACCCATTTGTCTAATTATTTTTGTATGTCACTTGCTCTGGTTTTATCTAGCATTCAGCTTTATCGCAGTATCTTAACATGTGCCTGAGGGTTTTGTATGAGTTTTGCTATTATGCAAGGAGCATGACATGGGAACAAAAACCACTAGATGTTCAGAAGAAGATCACAATGCTGAAAGCTGGGTCATATCTTTCTTCTGCTAGCTTCAATTGGAGCAAGACTGAAGCCAGCAGGACTTTCTCCCCGGTGCTGCTGTAAATTATAGTCGCCCCACTTGAGCCTTCTGCCTGTCAAATGCTCTGTTCTTGCCAGATCAATGGCAAATTTTTAACTCTTTTGGGGCCCACCTTCTTCAAGCCTGTTGACATGGTCTGGTTAGTGAAAAGAAGATAGACAGTCTCTGCATATACTCAAAACAACCATATTAACATAAATTCTAAAAGCATTGTAAATAGGTGCTTCCACTGCTTGAGGAGACACGCAAACTATTTGCCATCCCTTATAAGGTGTCTAATTTAAATATTTTAAACCCTGAAATAAATTACTGATAATAAAATTCAGCAGTGTAATACTTTCTTGAATATTTTAAATCAGATATAAATTGTTCAATGAAGTTGATCTAGTCTTAGCATACTTTTCAAGAGATTTAATAGTGCATGATTTAAATGTATGATCCTGTTCTGGTATACTGTATGGCATATTACATAGATTTAAATAGTCCTGGTTGGGATGAAGGTTTCATAGCTTAGTGTTTCTGTATTTTGACAGATACATGTGCTGGTCCAGCAATAGTTTCTGTGCAGTGCCTGATGATCCAAGCGTGAGGGAAGCTTAATTTCTATACACCAATTGTCAGCTGGCATAGTAGTGCATATTAAGCATGTTCTTCCAACATATATTTGTGACCATTTAGAAGATGCTTTTTACATGGGGGAAGAATTAAATCTATATCCAATATATGTTACTAAAAACAATGTTAGTGCCATCTTTTGGGCAAGATTTTAAAGCACATAAGTCAAGAAATTTGATGGTCTAATTCCACAGTAACCATTCTAGAGACCATTTGTACAGCTTGTGTTTTCCAAGGGAATATGCTTAAGACAAATGAAAAAAGCTTTACAGTGCTTCTGCAGTGATGTTATTTCGGGTTGCAGAGCAGTCAGACTGTACTGGAAAGTAGGACTTTTTAATAGTGTAGTGGTGTCACTACTTCCAACTTCTGACTCATCAGTAACTATTGCATATTTCTCAAGTGGAGAATTTTTTCCAGTAACTTGCTGTTCTGAATGAGTTTATAGTGAAATGCTGAGCCAATGTTAACTCTGAGTAAAACAACAGATTTGATAGCATCTACATTCATTCAGTTTTCTCTTTCCTTCACATATTCTTCAGCTCATCAGAAACTTATTCCTCTAGACTATTGGTTCTTTTGAGTGCTGAGCAGACCACACATCCCAAATAAAGATATTTCATTGGCAAAATAGAGTTATTGCTTTGGTTGATGAGATAAAAAATTGGGGATATTCCATAATTTCTTTTTCTTAGTAAGAAATTCTTTACTCAGAGGGTAGTGAGGCACTGGCACAGGTTGCCCAGAGAAGTTGCGGATGCCATCCCTGGAAGTGTTCAAGACCAGGTTGGAGTTACCTGGTATAGTGGAAGGTGGCTGAAATGAGATGGTCTTGGAGGTCCCTTCCAACCCAAGCCATTCTATGAATTTCTAGAGTTGGTCTTGGACAATGGGCCATTTTAGGAAAAAACAGTATTGGTCCACTGTTAAAAAACCTGAATTGATGGTTATCTATTCTAATAGTCTCTTACTGTCTAAAACTTACACCACACGTTTAATACCAACACACAGAGTTGTTTATTCTGGGTATGAGGACAACAAGTGAATTTTCAGCTAAGGTTCAATTAAGACCTTATAGCTGTTTTGGATTTCATTTTATTGGCTTCAATTAACGTACATATATTTTTATGTCTCTGTAGCTCAGGAGTCAAACAAACAACTCAGTCTGTTTATTTAAGAGATTGCATCATCACACATCTGACAAATGCACTCGCTGCATTTACAGCATCGTCGCACCGAGTGCATTTATTTGAACTTTCTCCCATGTACATGGGATCACACATTCAGATAAACACAGCTGTGTTTATTTCAGGCTGCACAACTCCAGATTGTAGATGTACGTCTGGAGCCAGTGGACTGCACATGCACTGTACAGGATTTGCAAATTCTTATGGCTGCATTATTTGTCAATTAAATGTCCAAAAGACATGGAAGGCTCCTATCTCATTTAGAGCTGGTATAAAAGAGACCTTTTCGTTATGTGCTTCAAAATAGCTTAGTATTTGTTGAATAGTTTATTGGGTAAAAATATTTAATAATCTTTGTTAAGAACTAATATCCCTACACCCATTTGTCTGGACACCTACTCAATAATGTCTTCATTTGTGTCTCACTTCAACCTAAAAAACCATTGACTGTGGTGGTGTCACCCTGAGATCATGGTGGGATGTTCACTAAGGCACCGCTTTTGCTTTTACTATTCAGGCAAGTAACGTTGCTCATGTGAGCTTAAGTCAGTTGTTTAATGACTTCACTGTTTGCAGACTGGTTCCTAAAGATGTTTCTTTATTTGCAATATGAATGAGCAAACCTATTCTTAACAGGGAAATAAAAGAGCAGCATTGTGTGGCCACGGCAGTGGTTGGGGCTGTGACATTTCGCAGTTGCCATTGTGGTAATTAAGGCCTCGGTGATTCAAAGTCTTGAAATCAGACATTAAGTAATCCCCTGGTGTTACTCATGTGCTTGAGTTGAGCTTAGGTGTAATTTTTTGCATTCTTTTGTAAGAATGCTGGAAAAAGCACATCTGACTCAAGAACACGGCTCCCTAACTTCAGACTCTCCTGTGTCAAAACATGAGGAACTTCACCAAGAGCTGTGCAAGCTCAGGATTTGAGTATAGAGCCAAAGTCCAACACAGGACTGAAATTGCTGAATGTACCTAAGTACTGAGATACTTCCTCCAAAAACAGAAGAAAAATAAACGGTTGCATTAGATAAGATCTGGTCTAGTCAGTGGCAGCCAAGGTTGGACCTAGATGATCTTTAAAGCACCTTCCAACCCAAACCATTCTATGATTATAAGAAGACCTGCTTTTACACCAATGCATCAAATGCATTTTTAAAACAATCAATCTATTTCCTCACCCTAACTCTGGCTTCTCTTTCAGTCTTAAATACCTACAAACAGGGTTTAATAATTAATATCTTTTTTGCACTGTATTCCCAAGGCTTATGCTCTGCTGAACTGTGCTTCATGCAGATGCTAAGGGTAGGTGTGAGACAGAATGTCTGCAGATCCTCTCAACTGAGAATTCTTGGGCTTTCAATACATTATAAAAAGTCACTCTCTGGGACAGCTTGGAAAATACTGGTTCCTGGTGTATAAGGAACCCCAAGAGACCCTCAAAAGCTCAACTCAAGACCAGGAGATGACTGATAAATACTTACCACTGCAAGAATCCAACAGAGTAAGTCTGTTCTCCTCCTCTTCCTGAAGCCAGAACAAGAAAAATTAGTGGCTTCTGATAATGCCTAGCCCTATATAGTGTTGGTAGGATAACAAAGATCCACAAAAATCTAGGCAGCCTGTGGAAGGAGCATGGATACCCACAGAAAGCACTGTGAGCCCTTTCCAGCAACAAGTCAGTGAAACCTGAACGATTGCTCTGAATTTTGGAGTGTGAGAAAGCAGAACCAGGGCTCACCCTTGCAAAGCCAGAGAAAAGAAACCCAATGTGTCCTGCTGCTTGCATTTTCACTGCATTGAAGCCTTAGTTAATGAGATAGGGAGAGCAACATTTGGCCCAGTGGCAGAAGAGCCACATTCCAGCATGGAGATGTGATGGATCTAAGCTAATTGGATGAGGGTAACTCAGACCTGTCACGGTGTCAAGAGTGGGGCACACATCCACCAGCCCCATGGTAAATATCCAGAGTGCACAGGTCACTTATTATGGTAATTCCAAACTGTTTGAATTAAACCCAGCTCTGATTTACCTTCCCAAACTGTTGTACACCTTTTTTCAAACTTCTGGGTGTTCCCTGCCTTAAGCTGTATGTTAACATCTGGATAAAAGCAAATGCAAAAATGAATCTCATGTTCCATAACTGCTGAATTTAAAAGTGTGATTTGGTGGCATTTCATGTGCTCTTTGTGTCTGTTTTGCACAAGAACGAGTGATTAGGATGCAGCCTAGCCAAGAATAAGGTCATTTGTATGTAATTTATTTTTCCATCAGTTGTACCGAAACAACTCTAGCTGACCTGAAAAGTCTTGTTATCGGGGTATGAGGGTACAATGAGTATCAGAATCCACCCCATATGAAGGATAAAGCAGCCTTGGGTCTTTGGATAGAGGGTCTGATAAATACTATATGATTTTATACATTGAGACAATACTTATAAACACAATTTCCCACTAACTTTAAATATCCTAATTTAAAGTTTGAGCAAATTCAATAGTAAAATAATGCTTTGCCTCTTTGATGCTGAAGTAGAAAGATGATGTGGGTAGACACTATATTATAGCACTGTATATTCAAGAGCTGCAAATTTGATAAGGTAATCTGCTTCTTCTCTTCTGTTACTCTTCACTTGGCAATTAGATTTAAGAAGCAGAATCCAGTTTCCTGATAAAAGTCATTATGTAAAACCCATGAATACATTCATATTGTGAATATTAGGGTCATCTTGTAAAAACTGCAAAACTAGCTTGGCAAATCAAGTTATTTTTGTTAGACCTTTGCTTTTGCTTTTTTCATATGTGTGTTCCCGGTTTCAGACGACTGGTACAGTACAGTTTGCATTTCAATAGAATGAGATAAGCCTTCTCTTCCCCCAACCTAAAAAAATATCATTTTATAAATAATATTGAATAATGTCAAGTCTTAGAAGTAGCTCTGTGAATAACCCAGCAAGACATTTGATACAGAGATGCATTTAACTAGTCATCTTGGAAGATTGCTTATGAAAATAGTAGTAACATTTGTTAAAGAAAGCAGCCTGGTCTTGATAAATGAAACATCAAATTCCAGCAAATGATCTGCCCCTAGGACTGTTTGACACTTGAAAAGATACGTGTGGGGTGTGCTT